>NC_053026.1:543304015-543335144 GCF_003073215.2 Triticum urartu
CTCATAGCTGCCAAGAAGGATTATGTCCTACAAGCACCGCTAGGTGACGCACCTGTTCTCCCTACAGAACAAGACCTTATGAACGCTTGGCAGGCACGTACCGATGACTACTCCCTCGTTTAGTGCGGCATGCTTTACAGCTTAGAGCCGGGGCTCGAAAAACGTTTTGAGAGACACGGAGCATATGAGATGTTCGAAGAGCTGAAAATGGTTTTCCAAGCTCATGCCCGGGTCGAGAGATATCAAGTCTCCGACAAGTTCTTCAGCTGTAAGATGGAGGAAAACAGTTCTGTCAGTGAGCACATACTCACTATGTCTGGGTTGCATAACCGCTTGACTCAGCTGGGAGTTAATCTCCCGGATGACGCGGTCATTGACAGAATCCTTCAGTCGCTTCCACCGAGCTACAAGAGCTTTGTGATGAACTTCAATATGCAGGGGATGGAAAAGACCATTCCTGAAGTATTTGCTATGCTGAAATCAGCAGAGGTAGAAGTCAAGAAGGAACATCAAGTGTTGATGGTGAATAATACCACTAAGTTCAAGAAGGGCAAGGGTAAAAAGAATTTCAAGAAGGACGGCAAGGAAGTTGCCGCGCCTGACAAGCAAGCTGCCGGGAAGAAGCCAAAGAATGGACCCAAGCCCGAGACTGAGTGCTTTTATTGCAAGGGAAGTGGTCACTGGAAGCGGAATTGCCCCAAATACTTAGCGGACAAGAAGGCCGGCAAAACAAAAGGTATATGTGATATACATGTAATTGATGTGTACCTTACCAGTACTCGTAGTAGCTCTTGGGTATTTGATACCGGTGCAGTTGCTCACATTTGTAACTCAAAGCAGGAGCTGCGGAATAAGCGGAGACTGGCGAAGGACGAGGTGACGATGCGCGTCGGGAATGGTTCCAAGGTCGATGTGATCGCCGTCGGCACGCTACCTCTACATTTACCTACGGGATTAGTTTTAAACCTCAATAATTGTTATTTAGTGCCAGCTTTGATTATGAACATTGTATCGGGATCTCGTTTAATTCAAAATGACTACTCATTTAAATCCGAGAATAATGGTTGTTCTATTTATATGAGAGATATGTTTTATGGTCATGCTCCGATGGTGAATGGTTTATTCTTAATGAATCTCGAGCGTAATGCTACACATATTCATAGTGTGAGTACCAAAAGATGTAAGGTTGATAATGATAGTCCCACATACTTGTGGCACTGCCGCCTTGGTCACATAGGTGTCAAACGCATGAAGAAGCTCCATGCAGATGGACTTTTAGAGTTCTCTTGATTACGAATCATTTGACACATGCGAACCATGCCTCATGGGTAAAATGACCAAGACTCCGTTCTCAGGAACAATGGAGCGAGCAACCAACTTATTGGAAATCATACATACTGATGTGTGCGGTCCAATGAGTGTTGAGGCTCGAGGTGGCTATCGTTATGTTCTCACCCTCACTGATGACTTGAGTAGATATGGGTATGTCTACTTAATGAAACACAAGTCTGAGACCTTTGAAAAGTTCAAGGAATTTCAGAGTGAGGTTGAGAATCAACGTGACAGGAAAATCAAGTTCTGCGATCAGATCGTGGAGGAGAATACTTGAGTCACGAGTTTGGCACACACTTAAGAAAATGTGGAATAGTTTCACAACTCACGCCGCCTGGAACACCTCAGCGTAATGGTGTGTCCGAACGTCGTAATCGCACTCTATTAGATATGGTGCGATCTATGATGTCTCTTACCGATTTACCGCTATCTTTTGGGGCTATGCTTTAGAGACTGCCGCATTCACTTTAAATAGGGCTCCGTCGAAATCCGTTGAGACGACACCGTATGAATTATGGTTGGGAAGAAACCTAAGCTGTCGTTTCTAAAAGTTTGGGGATGCGATGCTTATGTCAAGAAACTTCAACCTGAAAAGCTCGAACCCAAGTCGGAAAAATGCATCTTCATAGGATACCCTAAAGAAACTATTGGGTATACCTTCTACCTCAGATCCGAAGGCAAGATCTTTGTTGCCAAGAATGGATCCTTTCTAGAGAAGGAGTTTCTCTCGAAAGAAGTAAGTGGGAGGAAAGTAGAACTTGATGAAGTATTACCTCTTGAACCGGAAAATGGCGCAACTCAAGAAAATGTTCCTGAGGTGCCTGCACCGACTAGAGAGGAAGTTAATGATGATGATCATGAAACTTCAGATCAAGTTGCTACTGAACTTCGCAGGTCCACAAGGACACGTTCCGCACCAGAGTGGTACGGCAACCCTGTCTTGGAAATCATGTTGTTAGACAACGGTGAACCTTCGAACTATGAAGAAGCGATGGCGGGCCCGATTCCGACAAATGGCTAGAAGCCATGAAATCCGAGATAGGATCCATGTATGAAAACGAAGTATGGACTTTGACTGACTTGCCCGTTGAGCGGCGAGCCATAGAAAATAAATGGATCTTTAAGAAGAAGACAGACGCGGATGGTAATGTGACCATCTATAAAGCTCGGCTTGTCGCTAAGGGTTATCGACAAGTTCAAGGGGTTGACTACGATGAGACTTTCTCACCGGTAGCGAAGCTAAAGTTCGTCCGAATCATGTTAGCAATTGCCGCATTCGATTATGAGATATGGCAAATGGACGTCAAAACGACATTCCTTAATGGTTTCCTTAAGGAAGAATTGTATATGATGCAGCCGGAAGGTTTTGTCGATCCTAAGAATGCTGACAAGGTGTGCAAGCTCCAACGCTCGATTTATGGGCTGGTGCAAGCATCTCGGAGTTGGAACATTCGCTTTGATGAGATGATCAAAGCGTTTGGGTTTACGCAGACTTATGGAGAAGCCTGCGTTTACAAGAAAGTGAGTGGGAGCTCTGTAGCATTTCTCATATTATATGTAGATGACATACTTTTGATGAGAAATGATATAGAACTCTTGGACAGCATTAAGGCCTACTTGAATAAGAGTTTTTCAATGAAGGACCTTGGAGAAGCTGCTTATATATTAGGCATCAAGATCTATAGAGATAGATCAAGACGCCTCATAGGTCTTTCACAAAGCACATACCTTGATAAGATATTGAAGAAGTTCAATATGGATCAGTCTAAGAAGGGGTTCTTGCCTGTGTTGCAAGGTGTGAAATTGAGCTCAGCTCAATGTCCGACCACGGCAGAAGATATAGAAGAGATGAGTGTCATCCCCTATGCCTCAGCCATAGGTTCTATTATGTATGCCATGCTGTGTACCAGACCTGATGTAAACCTTGCCGTAAGTTTGGTAGGAAGGTACCAAAGTAATCCCGGCAAGGAACACTGGACAGCGGTCAAGAATATCCTGAAGTACCTGAAAAGGACTAAGGAAATGTTTCTCGTTTATGGAGGTGACGAAGAGCTCGTCGTAAA
The DNA here is from genome assembly GCF_003073215.2 of Triticum urartu. Taxonomy (NCBI): domain Eukaryota; kingdom Viridiplantae; phylum Streptophyta; class Magnoliopsida; order Poales; family Poaceae; genus Triticum; species Triticum urartu. Next base: position 543,307,411 of record NC_053026.1, read on the forward strand.
GGGTTACGTCGATGCTAGCTTCGACACAGATCTGGATGACTCCAAGTCACAAACCGGATACGTGTATATTTTGAATGGTGGGGCAGTAAGCTGGTGCAGTTGCAAGCAAGCGTCGTGGCGGGATCTACATGTGAAGCGGAGTACATGGCAGCCTCGGAGGCAGCACATGAAGCAATCTGGGTGAAGGAGTTCATCACCGACCTAGGAGTCATACCAATGCGTCGGGGCCGACTCAATCTTCTGTGACAACACTGGAGCTATCTTCTCTTGCCAAGGAGCCCAGGTTTCACAAGAAGACAAGGCACATCAAGCGTCGCTTCAACTCCATTCGTGAAAATGTTCAAAATGGAGACATAGAGATTTGTAAAGTACATACGGACCTGAATGTAGCGGATCCGTTGACTAAACCTCTCCCTAGGGCAAAACATGATCAACACCAGAATTCCATGGGTGTTCGATTCATCATAATGTAACTAGATTATTGACTCTAGTGCAAGTGGGAGACTGTTGGAAATATGCCCTAGAGGCAATAATAAAAGTATTATTATTATATTTCTTTGTTCATGATAATTGTCTTTATTCATGCTATAACTGTATTATCCGAAAATCGTAATACACTTGTGAATATATAGACCATAATATGTCCCTGGTAAGCCTCTAGTTGACTAGCTCGTTGATCAACAGATAGTCATGGTTTCCTGGCTATGGACATTGGATGTCATTGATAACGGGATCACATCATTAGGAGAATGATGTGATGGACAAGACCCAATCCTAAGCATAGCACAAAGATCGTGTAGTTCGTTTGCTAGAGCTTTTCCAATGTCAAGTATCTTTTCCTTTGACCATGAGATCGTGTAACTCCCGGATACCGTAGGAGTGCTTTGGGTGTATCAAACGTCACAACGTAACTGGGTGACTATAAAGGTGCATTACAGGTATCTCCGAAAGTGTCTGTTGGGTTGACACGGATCGAGACTGGGATTTGTCACTCCATATAAAGGAGAGGTATCACTGGGCCCACTCGGTAATGCATCATCATTATGAGCTCAAGGTGACCAAGTGGTTGGTCACGGGATCATGCGTTACGGTACGAGTAAAGTGACTTGCCGGTAACGAGATTGAACAAGGTATTGGGATACCGACGATCGAGTCTCGGGCAAGTAACATACCGATTGAAAAAGGGAATTGTATACGGGGTTGATTAATCCTCGACATCGTGGTTCATCCGATGAGATCATCGTGGAGCATGTGGGAGCCATCATGGGTATCCAGATCCCGCTGTTGGTTATTGACCGGAGAGTCGTCTCGGTCATGTCTGCTTGTCTCCCGAACCCGTAGGGTCTACACACTTAAGGTTCGGTGACGCTAGGGTTATGAAGATATGTATATGCAGTAATCCGAATGTTGTTCGGAGTCCCGGATGAGATCCCGGACGTCACGAGGAGTTTCGGAATGGTCCGGAGGTAAAGAATTATATATAGGAAGTGCTGTTTCGGCCATCGGGACAAGTTTCGGGGTTATCAGTATTGTACCGGGACCACCGGAGGGGTCCTGGGGGCCCATCGGGTGGGGCCACCTGTCCCGGGGGGGCCACATGGGCTGTAGGGGGTGCGCCTTGGCCTATATGGGCCAAGGGCACCAGCCCTACTAGGCCCATGCGCCTAGGGTTTCCACCACGGAGGAGTCCAAGTGGTGGAAGGCACCCCGAGGTGCCTTAGGGGAGAGGGAAACCCTCCCCTGGCCGCCGCACCTAGGAGATTGGATCTCCTAGGCTGCGCACCACCCCCCCTTGGCCCTCCTATATATAGTGGGGGAGAGGAGGGATTTCATACCTCAGCCTTTGGTGCTTCCTCTCTCCCCGTTACGTCTCTCTCTCGCAGTATAGGCGAAGCCCTGCTACTGTGATGCCCTGCATCCACCACCACGCCGTCGTGTTGCTGGATCTTCATCAACCTCTCTTCCCCCCCTTTCTGGATCAAGAAAGGAGGAGACGTCATCCGTTCTGTACGTGTGTTGAACGCGGAGGCACCGTCCGTTCGGTGCTAAGATCATCGGTGATTTGAATCACGTCGTGTTCGACTACATCATCCCCGTTCTTTGAACGCTTCCGCTCGCGATCTACAAGGTACGTAGATGCATCTAATCACTCGTTGCTAGATGAACTCCTAGATGGATCTTGGTGAAACCGTAGGAAAATTTTTGTTTTCTGCAACGTTCCCCAACAGATACCTCAAGTCCTGTCAATCAGCCCACAAGCTCCATCCGGATTGAGAAATCCACCGGTCCAACAAAGCCTACTGACAAGCCAACAGCCCCAGTGCAAACCGGCGATGCCAAGGATGATGAGGTTGTCATTACTGGCATTGGCCATACAGAGCCAAGCAATCCTGTCGCTTTGTCCAAACATACTGCCAAGGAAGAATTTGCTGCCTTTGGCAAAGGCAAGTGGAATGCTGATCTGGCGACTTACGCTGCTCTGAACGCCCAAGATATCCATTCCGGCTATCTGAACCGGCTGTATACCAGTCGTGACTATGAAGCCGGTCTGGTTAACATGATGAAAGATAAATATGAGGTAACTTCCATATGCTCTTTCCTGCTTGTATGCTTCAATTCTTGCTGACTCTCTAGCCCCCAAGGGCTGGTTTGTAATCTTCTTTCAAACCGGGACTTACTAATATAAATCTTAATGCTTTGAAATTCGCTGATGTAGTCCCCAAGGGCCGGTTCAACTTAGCGTAGTTAAACCGGGACTTTAAGTAATTGAGATCGCCGCATCAGAATATATACGAGCAAATAGCCATTAGCCCCCAAGTGCCAAGTTGAATACTTGTATTGATCTTGGGACTTTGTAAGCAATTGAAAGATGAAGATCGAATATGCATTAGCCCCCAAGTGCCAAGTGCATAACTTGTTATGTGGTTGGTACTTCAATCCTTGTACCGTTTTGCTGAATCATATAACTGTCTGCATGCAGGCTGAGCTGAAGACGAAAGAAAGCCAAGTCGCCGATCTCCAAGAAAATCTGAAATCCCAACAAGCTGAAACCTCCAAAGCAAAAGAGGAATTAACCAGCGCTTTAAGCGCCATGGAACAGCTTAAGGAGAGCTTCAAGAAGAAGCGGGCGGATTGGGCCACTGAAAAATCCGCTTTAATCAAACGAGCAGAAGATGCCGAGGCTGCACTAAAACCGGTGGCGGATGAACTGACCAGCATAAAGCGGCACGTGCATGCCATGACCACTGCTATCTTTGGTAAGCGGTTTGACTTCTGAATTGATTCTGCCGTCTTACAGAGCTGCCGGTTTGTTAACCCTTTATGATATTTCAGGGACACGCATTGGTCACTTGGGGTCAGATGTGCGGAAGAAATTGAAAGCCGCCTATACGTTGATCGAACAACTGTACACTGGTGCACAGCGGATCATCTGTACTGCATCCCACAACAAGCCGGCGCCCACTTTGATTCAGGACACTCTGATGAAACTGTCGGTGCTTCCTGCCCGGGTTGAAGAGCTGAAGAAATCTGCTGCTCGAACCGGTGCGATCAATGCCTTAATCCGGGCAAAAGCTTGGGTGCCGGATTTTGATCCTATTGAAGCGGCTCAGGGCTATCCCAGCTTGAAGGAAGACGGGTCAGAGTTTAGTGAAGCGGATCTGCGAGCAATAAACCGGGAGGTGCGTCCGCTAGCTTGTCAATTGGCTGAAGAAGCAGACTTGTCTCATTATCAAGCCCAATATGACAATCAAAACAAGCGAGTAGCTGCACCAATTCATGAAGCGGAAAATCTTATCCCTCCAATCCGTAAGCATACTTACGCTCCCGATATTGACCCGTCGTTGCTGATCCATGATGAAGCTGTCTTTCAAGCATTAATGGGAATCGACTGGACAACTGTTGATTTCCAGCCGCTGGGTAGAGAAACTGAAGCTGAAGCGGCGCGGGATCCACAACCATCAGGCCAGGCTGGTGACCAAGCTTGAACCGGAAGCCGGTTTAAAACTGCTTCTCCTTGCGAAAAACAATGATCTTATTGTGGGCACCGTGTTGCCTTGTAATAGGCTAGCTGATACTTTTGATGTTGATATGCCTTCGTGCATAATTACTACAACTTGCTCTTCCTTTGGGTGATGAACTTTCCAAAGTACTTTCTGCAATAAAAAATCTTAAAGTGCCACCGCGGTTGTACCGTCAGGCGGAATATGATGTCTGCATACATGAAATCAAAACATCCGAAATTTTTAAGTATATGACCAAATTTTTGAGATACATAATACCTGCCATCGTTGGCGTGAAGTTGGCTTGGCCAATCTTGAAGCGGAGTTTTATAAACCCACACTGTTGGAGGAGATAGCAGCTCCTGTATATATATGATGCCGGTTTACCATGTAAACCGTCGGGTTATAATAAACACCGTGTTACTCCGTAATAGGATGTTAACAAAAAATCAAACCGGCAAATAGTCTCCGGATTAAAATGGACCGTGTTCCGTCAATTGACAGTTTGAACCGGCTTTAAAACTTTGTCGGTTTAAAAACGCAATAAAAAGAAAGAAATATCTTTCAAAGAAAATTGAAGCAAAGGCAATGACAACCGTTTGCAAAAAGAGGCTTATTTGAGCTGATCAGATGGCGTTACCATGGTCGGACACGACCAAGCTCCCGATAGGTGTAGCTATGGTTCAAGTCAGCCAGGTCCCCAAATGAAACCGTGGCATTTATGCCGATCAAGTGGCATGGCAATGGTTCGGGTTCGACCAAGCCCCCAAGTGATTCTGTGGCCTTAGGCCGATCAAGAGGCATGACTGGTTCAGACGTGACCAAGTCCCCAAGTGATCTGGTGGCTCTCGCCTATCAAGAGGTATTGCATTGGTTCGGACACGACCAAGCCCCCAAGTGATATAACATGATGCTTTTGAAAAGCTAACTCAAGGGGTAAACCGGAGGCCGCTTTAGAACAACTCCGTGTAACCACACATGATGTAAAAGAACAGATACCCCGCTTTAGCTGAGGTTCCGGTTTATTATATTTAATCATAATATATACATCATCGTAATATGTACATAAGTAGAGCCAATGGCTCAGGTATAGTAAGGCCGAAGATGAGCTATGTTCCACGGCCTGTTGGTCTCTTCCTCTGATGTACGTGAGTCTTTATGCTCTCGAATATCGATCAGATAGTATGACCCATTGTGCAGATTCTTGCTGACCACAAAAGGTCCCTCCCAAGGTGGGGATAGCTTATGCATATCAGTCTGGTCTTGGATGAGCCGAAGCACCAAATCTCCCTCTTGAAAGGTTCTGGTTTTAACTCGGCGACTGTGATAACGACGAAGATCCTGTTGGTAAATCGCTGAGCGAGCAGCTGCTATGTCACGCTCTTCATCCAACCGGTCCAAAGCATCTTGCCGTGCTGTCTCGTTGTCCGCTTCAACATAAGCCGTCACACGAGGTGAATCATGACGGATATCACTGGGGAGAACCGCCTCCGCTCCATAGACCATGAAGAATGGTGTGTATCCTGTTGATCTGTTGGGTGTGGTATTGATGCTCCATAACACAGATGGTAATTCTTCTACCCAACAACCCGGTGTTCTCTGCAAAGGAACCATAAGCCGGGGCTTGATGCCTCTCAAAATCTCTTGATTAGCCCTTTCTGCTTGACCATTGGACTGTGGGTGTGCACTGATGAAACGTCAAGCCGGATGTGCTCCCGTTCGCAGAACTCCTTCATGGCACCCTTGGACAAATTGGTACCATTATCTGTGATGATACTGTGTGGAAAGCCAAACCGGAAAATCACTTTTTTGATGAACTGAACCGCCGTGGCCGCATCACACTTGCTAACAGGTTCTGCCTCCACCCACTTTGTAAACTTGTCAACCGCCACCAGGAGGTGGGTCTTCTTATCTTTGGACCTTTTGAAAGGCCCAACCATATCCAGCCCCCAAGTCGCAAACGGCCAAGTAATTGGAATCATTCTCAATTCTTGAGCCGGCACATGAGCACGTCTTGAAAACTTTTGGCAACCGTCACATCGTCTGACCAGATCCTCCGCATCAGCATGAGCAGTTAACCAATAGAAGCCATGGCGAAACGCTTTAGCTACCAAAGATTTTGAACCGGCGTGGTGACCACAATCTCCTTCGTGGATCTCACGCAAAATTTCACAGCCTTCTTCAGGAGACACACAGCGTTGAAACGCCCCTGATACACTGCAATGATGCAACTCGCCATTGACAATAGTCATGGACTTGGACCGCCGGATTATCTGTCGGGCCAGAATCTCATCCTCTGGTAACTCGCCCCGGTTCATGTACGCCAGGTAAGGAAGCGTCCAATCCGGAATGACATGAAGAGCTGCCACCAATTGAGCCTCCGGATCAGGAATAGCCAAATCCGCTTCACCAGGGAGCTTGACCGACGGGTTGTGCAGCACATCCAGAAAAACATTGGGCGGGACCGGTTTGCGCTGAGAGCCCAGCCGGCTTAAAGCGTCCGCCGCTTCATTCTTCCGTCGGTCCACGTGGTCCACCTGATAGCCTTTAAAGTGACCTGCAACAATATCCACCTCACGACGATATGCTGCCATGAGTGGGTCCTTGGAGTCCCAAGTGCCAGATACTTGTTGAGCCACGAGGTCCGAGTCACCGAAGCACTTAACTCGACTTAGGTTCATCTCCTTAGCCATCCGGAGACCATGGAGCAAGGCTTCATACTCAGCTGCATTGTTAGTACAAGGAAACATTAAGCGGAGAACGTAACAAAACTTATCACCTCGTGGGGAAGTTAATACGACTCCAGCCCCCGAGCCTTCCAATTGCCTGGATCCGTCAAAATGGATGGTCCAATATGTGTGATCCGGCTTTTCCTCAGGTGCTTGCATTTCCGTCCAATCATTGATGAAATCAACCAGTGCTTGAGACTTCACGCCGTCCGAGGCACATACTTCAATCCGTGCGGCCCAAGCTCTATAGCCCACTTGGCAATCCGGCCAGTCGCTTCCCGGTTCTGGATGATATCCCCCAAAGGAGCAGAACTGACCACCGTAATTGGGTGCCCTTGGAAGTATTGCTTAAGCTTCCGGCTTGCCATAAAAACTCCGTACACCAGCTTCTGCCAATGCGGATACCTTTGCTTGGACTCAATGAGTACCTCGCTGATATAATAGACCGGACGTTGAACCGGATGCTCCTTACCTGCCTCCTTTCGCTCCACCACAATAGCCACGCTGACCGCACGAGCATTAGCAGCAACATATAGCAGTAACGGCTCCTTGTCAATGGGAGCGGCGAGCACAGGCGGATTGGCCAATTGCCGCTTTAAGTCCTCAAATGCTTCATCAGCAGCAGAACTCCAGACGAACTGATCCGTCTTCTTCAACATCTGATACAAAGGGATTGCCTTCTCACCAAGGCGGCTGATAAACCGGCTTAACGCGGCAATCCGGCCTGCCAGGCGTTGAACATCATTGATACACTTCGGTTTAGCCAGGGAGGTGATGGCTGTGATCTTCTCCGGATTAGCCTCAATTCCCCTGTTGGACACCAGAAAACCCAATAACTTGCCCGCCGGTACACCAAAGACACACTTGTCCGGATTAAGCATCATCTTGTACGTCCTTAGGTTATCAAAGGTTTCCTTCAAATTCGTCAACCAGAGTCTCCTTCTCCCTGGACTTAACCACGATATCATCCACGTAAGCATGTACATTACGGCCAATCTGCTTGTGAAGACAATTTTGTACACACCGTTGATAAGTTGCCTGGGCACTTTTGAGCCCAAAGGGCATAGACACATAGCAGAAGGCTCCAAAGGGAGTTATGAATGTCGTCTTCTCCTGGTCCTTAACTGCCATTTTGATCTGATGATAGCCAGAATATGCATCCAAAAAACTTAAACGCTCACAACCCGCCGTAGCATCAATGATTTGATCAATACGGGGGAGGGCAAAAGGATCTGCTGGACAAGCCTTATTAAGATCTGTGTAATCCACACACATGCGCCAGGTGCCGTTTTTCTTAAGGACTAGCACCGGATTGGCAAGCCACTCAGGGTGAAAAACTTCAACAATAAAACAGCTGCTAAGAGCCTGGCTACCTCTTCTCCAATCGCCTTGCGTCTTTCTTCGTTAAACCGGCGGAGGAACTGTTTCACCGGTTTGTATTTAGGATCCACATTAAGGGTGTGCTCAGCGAGTTGCCTCGGTACACCTGGCATGTCAGAGGGCTTCCATGCAAAAATGTCCCGATTCTCACGGATGAACTCGATGAGCGCGCTTTCCTATTTCGGATCCAAGTTGGCACTGATGCTGAACTGCTTGGACGAATCGCCAGGTACGAAGTCAACAAGCTTAGTTTCTGCTGCCGATTTGAACTTCAGGGCCGGATCATGCTCCGTAGTTGGCTTCTTTAATGGAGTCATGTCCGCCGGATCAACATTGTCCTTATAATACTTCAGCTCCTCGGTGGCACAAACCGACTCTGCGTAGGCCGCATCTCCTTCCTCGCACTCCAAAGCGATTTTACGGCTTCCGTGAACCGTTATTGTCCCCTTGTGACCCGGCATCTTGAGCTGCAAATACACATAACAGGCGTGCCATAAACTTGGCGTAGGCCGGTCGCCCAAACAGGGCGTGATATGGACTTTGGATTTTCACCACTTCAAACGTCAATGTCTCCGACCTGGAATCATGATCATCTCCAAAGGCCACTTCCAGAGCTATCTTACCAACAGGATATGCTGACTTGCCAGGTACTACACCGTGGAACACCGTATTAGACGGTTTGAGATTTTTATCTGTTAGTCCCATACGACGGAAGGTCTCATAGTACAAGATATTAATGCTGCTCCCTCCATCCATGAGCACTTTGGTGAACTTGTAACCTCCCACCTGAGGCGCCACCACCAGAGCCAACTGACCCGGATTATCAACCTGGGGAGGGTGATCCTCTCTGCTCCATATGATTGGCTGTTCAGACCAGCGTAGATAACGGGGCACGGCCGGTTCAACAGAGTTGACTGCCCGCCTCTGAACCTTCCGGTCTCGCTTGTCCAAGCTAGTGGTGAAGACATGGTACTGCCCACTATTCAACTGCTTTGGGTTGCTCTGGTAACCTGACTGTTGCTGCTGCTTGGTTATAACCACCCTGGTTGTTCTGATTATTTTGATTATTATGTCCGCCCGGATTACCATTAAATCCTGAACCGGAATTTCCTCCACCGTAACCCGGCCCGGATCCTGAGCCACCGCCGGAGCCGTGATCATACCGGAAAGCATTAGAATTCTTGAACTCCTGCATAATGAAGCAATCCTTCCAAAGGTGGTTTGCTGGCACCTCCTTCGTCCCATGTCTTGGACAGGGCTGGCTCAGTAGATAATTTAGGCGGTCCGGGTTAGGGTTGGGTGCCCCACTGCGATTTTTCGGTTTACCCTTGCGTCGCTGGCCATTGTCCTGCGCGTTGGTATTAGCCACAAAGTCCATGTTACCATCCGCTTTACGCTTGCCTCCACCACCATTGCCTGCCCAGTGATGCTGCTGACCTTTGGAGTTGCTGTTCCTCTTTCCCTTCCCTGCCTTGTCATCATCAGATTCGGGATCCTTGGTACTATCAGAATCAGCATACTTTACCAAAGCAGCCATGAGGGTCCCCATGTCAGTGCAATGGCGCTTCATCCGTCCCAACTTCAGCTTTAGGGGCCCAAACCGGCAGTTGCCTTCTAGGGTTAAGACTGCGGTGTCAGCGTTGATGCGGTCTGATGAATGCAACACTTGTGAGACCCGGCGCACCCAATGAGTCGTCGATTCTCCTTCCTCCTGGACACAGGCAGCTAAGTCTACTATCGACATGGGCTGCTTACATGTATCCTTGAAATTATTGATAAACCGGGCTCGTAATTGGGCCCATGAACTGATAGAATTGGCCGGTAAGCTTTTTAACCAAGTGCGGGCCGTTCCTTCAAGCATCATGGTGAAGTATTTCGCACATGCCGCATCATCCACATCCAGCATCTCCATGGCCATCTCATAGCTCTCCACCCATGTCTCTGGGGGTTGATCCGCCGTGTAATTTGGTACCTTGCGCGGGCCCTTGAAATCCTTGGGCAGGCGCACATTGCGTAAAGCGGGGACAAGGCAAGGCACCCCCAAAGAGCTAGAAGTAACACCGGGTTCGACCGAAATAGTTGGACGAACCGGCGTAAGCTGCCGAGCCTGATACTGTGCGGCTAACTCGGCCTCCCTGCGCTCGGGCCCGGTCCACCACTTCCTGAGCGTTATCAGCACCACCCGCCGGGTTGTTGCCGCGGGGTGCTCCACGTCGTTCATTACTTGACACTGCCGGTTCATCCATACGCCTGCTATAGCTCCGGCTTGGGCGAGGGGTCGAGTGGATCCGGTCGCGGCTGTACGAGTATGCTTCCTGTTGGTCCAAAGCTGTCCTAAGAAGCTCCTTGACCCGTCGCGTCTCTATCGCCTGCGGTGAGTCACCTTCAATTGGAATGGCCTCCAGCCGTGCAGCAGCGGCGACGAGATTGTCCATTGGGTTGGAGTAGTGACCCGGAGGTGTTGAAACAGCCTGAGGTATAACGGTGTTTTGACGAGGCGGATCCATCCGACGAGGGCTGAACCGGCGCACCGGTCCCAGGAGCTTCCGCCCGGTTTCCCTCCAGCGGATTACTGGTTCCTGCTCCCGGGGTGTTGAAAAGGTCTCTGGCCTCGAAAACCGGAGGCAAACGGGATCGGTACTTCCTCCTCATGACTTCATGCGACGCGTTCTGGTCCAACATGAGCCTGTAGGCTTGTGCGTCTAGAGCGGCCCGCTCTGTGGCCATCCTGGTATCCTCAGCTGCCAGGTCCGCCTTGGCCTGGGTGATCTGTTCCCTTACCTTTGCAATCTCGCGTTGTGGACGTCCTGATCCGCCGGATTAGCTTCCGCCATAAGCACAGCCAATGCATCAAATAGCTCTGATAGAACTTGAGCCGGCGGGCGCACAGGGCCTCCTGCCCCGGCAGCCGTCGCCGCTGCTGAACCGGAGGTTGTTGCCGCAGCGGTCGAAGAATGAAGCGCTGCTTGTGTGCCGGCCATGAATATTCCAACTCGGTTGGGCAGATCAGAGGGGTCCGGAATACTGTCGCCGTCGGAACAGCCCCCAATCCGGCCATCTTGTAGCTGATATAGAGATTCGGTTTCTCCGGTTGATGACTCATCGCCGGAGTAAATGACGGTCTCGCCGCCAGATCCCGATCCATCCTCATGACCTCCTCCATGGATGACTCCCACGAAGGCACGCTTCATGGCCGGTTTAACCCGGGCAGATCGCGCACGCTGAGCCGTTTCGACGAGGTCGGTGCAGATATCCGGCTCAGGGCCCGGTTCCGATCTTGCCGATGAAAACGTGTATGCCACCAAAGGGGACCCGGTACCCGTACTCAACTGAGCCGGCCTCGGGGCCCCAGCCTGCATCGTCGATGTAAAGCTTGCCGCGACGACTCTTAGTCATCCGGCCTACAGCGTAGCCCTCGAGTCCTTCAAAGCGGCCCTCCAAGAACTTGAAACCATCGTGCGATAGCCCCACGGTGGGCGCCAACTGTCGTGGTTTTGTCACGGCAGATGTCCTAGAGAAAGGACTTAGTCGTGGAGCCATCGCGACGGGTTAGCTTGAAGGGGTTAAAGCGGACACAGGGACGCAAGAGAGTTTATACTAGTTCGGCCCCTTCGATGAAGGTAAAAGCCTACGTCTAGTTGTGATGGAATTGATGGGGTTTCGATGACTAGGGAGCAAACAAGCTTCGCCTATGTCTCGAGTTGTTGTCTGTTGTCCTTGAACCGCCGCCGGGTCGTCCCCTTATATACACGGGTGACGCCCGTCGGTTCACAGAGTCCCAATACCGGCTCATAGATGTGTCCGGTTTGGTCTCTACTTATTCCTAACTTACAATACAAGTTAAATACAACGCCGGTTTACGGCTACAGGCCTTGAACCGACTATGGGCCTTGAGCCCTCATCTGCCTTCTTGGGCTTTAACATACTTAACTACTGACGAAGTTAACCCGGCCCAGATAGGCCGGTTACGCCCAGTAGTGATATCCCCAATAGATAGCATGACATAATTTCACATATATGATGTCTATCTAAACTGGATAGCATAGCATAACATAATTCAAAGATATGATGAATAACTAAACAGGATCGCATGACATAATTCACCTACATGTTATCTAAGTAATCAGGATCGCATCATTTAATTCACATATGTGATTTATATGCTAAATAGAGGGCATTCGATATGATGTCTGAACTAAGAACATGGTGTTGAATATTGTGTATATGATGTCTAAACTATGCAATGCAAGACACCTATGCATGATATGAGTAGTATAACCATGCCAAGTTAGAGCATACACCTCAGTGGGGGAATAGGACTGGTCATCTGCCTCTGAATCCATCTCTGAGGAGCTATCGGGACCCAACAAGAGATCTGCTTCGACAGGTAGCACTGTTTGCTCTGAAAGGCCTTGTTTTCACTCCAGATTTTTCCATCTCCCACCCAAATGGCTGATTCATAGGAAGAGTAGTTTAATGTACAAACATTGTCGACAAATGGAAATGTAATGAAGAAAAGGATGGGCAAGATATCATTCAAATATATGATGCCTGGTTAAACAGGATGGCATTGCACATTTCACATATATTATGGCTGGCTAAAAGACATGAGACTACATAATTCCCATATATGATATAGAAACTAAACAGGTGGCATTACAGAACATGTCTAAACTAAGCAAATGACATATATGCTGTCAAAAGTAGGCACTGCAAGGCAACATATGCATGATATGACTAACATCATCATGCCAAGGTAGAGCAAACACCTTGGGGTGGTAAATAGGAGTGGTCAGCGGCGTCTGAATCCCCTCAGAATAGATATCTTCCTCTGGATTACAATCTGGAGAGGGGTGGGGAGGGTTTGCCATTGAAACCCACCATGGAGCGATGGTCTGCATGACATTGTATTGCCACGCAAAACTCTTCTCTTTTTCTCTACATGTTCAGCATGACTGTGTACAATATCTGACATGCATACGAAAAAAAATATGGTGAGATTATGTAAGGAGAGCAATGCAGAAATTTAGAAGTGATGGTAACAGCCAGTGGATCGATGTTTTTCCGTTGAACCAAAATAGCCCTAATGGATCGACGTGAATGTATAGTAATAAGTGATGCAACAAGTGTACAACCTCTTTGTCGTAGCCGTGTCGACCTCAGCATCATTGGGTTGGTCGCTGAAAGCAGTTGAGGCAGAGGTGGTTGTGGAGGTGTGGAGGAAGATCTGAGGAATCTGTAGACGGCGTCCAGGGCACTGCTCTGTTGTGATGGATCGTTCTGTCGTTGGAGCAGCTCCGGTGAGCCGTAAGACGTCAAGGCTGAAGCAGCACAAGACAGACATCGTCAATCTCAAGTGGGATTCTAATAGCATCTCCAATAGATGATGTAAAATGGATGTAAAATTAACATCACCAAAAACCACCTGACTACAACAGATGAGGTAAAAACTGTTGACTCTGAACTTAACTGTCGAAACTGAAATTTACTGTGGAATCTGAATGCTACTGTCGAAACTGAACGCAATGGTAGCAGAGAGGCACTTGACATGTAGTTTAGGGAGGGCTCTGCAGTTCATCTTCAACCTGCACCCCCTGAGCCGCCAGCCACCACCGCTGAACCGCCGGCCCCAGCGCCGCCTCGCCACCCGAAACAACTCGCCACCGCGCCTCGGCCAGCCCTCTAGGCCCCCCGCCTCCCACCCTGAACCCTAAGATAGATAGTGGGGTACCTCTCTGGCGAGCCCCCGTCCCTCTGCGGGTGGTTCTTCCTTAACTCCGGCGAGCCCCCCCCAACCCCTGAAAATCGACTGACCCAAAAGTCGATTCAGTCGATGAAGTGTGGCTTAATCGGAGCAGAGCAGCAGCACACGAGCGAGGGGGAGCAGCAGCAGCAGCTGGGCGAGCGAGCGATCGAGCGAGAGCCGGAGCAGCAGCAGCAGATCCGGCTGGTATGGACGCCGCCGCTAAGGGGCCTCGCACTGGGGAGAGCCCGTGGAGATGTCGCCCGCGGCGCCGGCTTCAAGGTAGCCGCTCCATGGGGGTGCGGGATGGAGCACCGTCGGCGGGAGGTCGAGTTAAGGAGAAGGTGCGATGCGATGAGTGTACAACCTCTTTGGTGGTGCCGAGTAGGCCTCGGCTTCGTCCGAGAGTCGGTGAGGATGTTGTGGTTCCGGTGGAGCAGGTTAAGGCGGCGCTGTGGGGATGGAGCAGCCGCGATAGACGAGGCGATCGTCGGAGCAGCTCCTTGGAGGTGGAGGACGGGGCGGCTGAACTGGCAGGACGGTGAGATGGACGACGGATCCTCATCCGGGGAGGTGGACGAGGGACGTCGAGCTGTTGCGCTGGACGACGTCGTCGGGGAAGAGGCTCCGGCTGGGCAGCGGTGATGTGGCGGATCGAGGAGGGTGGGGTTTCGCGGCTGGAGCGGAGAGGTTATGGTGGCCTGGGATTTCGAATGGCGAAAAGGGGGCGATGGGAGGGGTGAAGCATGACCTAGGAATGCGCTTGTCCAAAATGTAGGGTGTGTACAAAAGTACCCCCACCGATTTGGAACTAGCGGCCCTTTCGGCTCAGGGTTAGAAGGGGATTTCGCGTGTCGGGATTTGGCAGCTTGGAGGGAGTTTTCGCGCGCGTTGTAATTTCGGATAGCAAGGCCGGGTTGTGAAGGCGCTAGTTTTGGGAGCAAATAATCTGAATTTCGGAGATATAACAACGCGGGTTGAATTTTAGGGACAAGCCTAACGTGTAGTAATATTGTACTTGTACGTACCAAATCAATTCGCACTTCCCTCAACCAAAAAGAAAACGAAAAAAATAAAACTATTCACACCACACAAAGAGAGAGTCTTGCCCTTTTACTATACAAATGCTATTCAAAGCTACTCCCTCCTTCCATCTATATAGGGCCTAATGCGTTTTTCGATGCTAACTTTGACCAAATATTAGAGCAATGATATATGACATGCAACTTACACAAAGCACACTGTTAAATCGTCTGTGAAAGGTTCTTTCAATGATATAATTTTCACATTGTGCATGTCATGTACTATTAATCTTGTCAATAGTCAAAGGCGGTCTTAAAAATCTCATTACGCCCTATATGATGGAAGGAGGGAGTATGAATCCATGTTATGTCCGATTAAATTTTTTCGATTGTTATAATGCATGTAACCTACTCATACCAACATTTTAGTGCATTCCAAATGTCTATACTACAGCTGCAATTCGAACTAAATTTGAATTCGTTTCTCTATTTCAATAAGAATCTACAATCATGATTGTTGCCAACTTCAACCATCATAGTTTCCTTGCTATCCGCCAGATATAAATCAGACGGACTATAATGCAGGATGGTAGGCACACCATCATCAACAACTCTGTTTTTTATAAGAGTAGAGATAAAATATATTAAATGTAGTATAGCATGTTCATAACCACACCATGTGTATCACCGTTATATATATTCACACAGCCGTCGGTTTGAAACACTATGATAAATTCTTCAAATATCCGAATTCGCTGTTTATAATGAAGTATATATGATCTCTATTCATCTTTTACACCCACACAACCCTCTTATCTTTGTAGCTAGCGCTAACTTTCTCTTGTGCATGCACACGCCCGCATCCCTCTCACCCTCCCTCAGCATTCTCTAGCTCCATCGCGCAAATTCGTCTTTTCACTTTAGGTCGTTCACCCACGGTGTGTGTAGCCCCCCAGCTCCTTCTTTACGGCACACATCGATCGATATGCCTCTCTAGCCAGGTGTGCCTAGCACAAACACAAGCTTCCCCTCTTCTCTTGTCACCGTCCATGCCTCACTCCCACCACTCTTTTCATCGTTCTCGTACTCGCACACTCCTCCCCCTCGATATAGTATGCCTCTCGTACCACCTCCTACATGCATCCCTCTCTCTCTATCCTTCTCCTCGTGCCTCATTTGCTTCTAACACACACATGCATGTATACCGATCGATGTCCCAACATATACCTAGATCGACATTATCTACCCCCCATCGATCGACGTACCTCACAAGTTATGTCTCTCCTTTATCTTACAAAGGGTGATTGATCTTCCTACGTAGTTACGTCTGCTTACCACAGCCACATCATCCCCCCTCATCATTCATGCATGCCTCCTGACCCGTCTCTCACACGCACGTGCACAGACAACAAGCAACCATCTCCTCTCTTATTGATATTGCAGGCGTGCCCTCCGTTTGTCTAGCAAGCCTATCCCACCATTTGTTAGAAGCAACTCCACTACCACCCCCTCCAACACTCTAGCTCTGTCTCTCTCCCAACCTTATTCATCTCCTGCACATATGCATGGATGCCGATCGATCTCCCTTAATACATGAGGCAGATCGATCTCCTTAATACATGAGGTAGGCCTCTCTCCTCCTCCACACATATACCAGCCATTGTACCTCTATAGTTAATTGGGCCTTCCTCTTCCCCCACCACACACCGATAGTCGAGCGCTGCAGGTAGGTATCCATGCCACAGAGACAAACTGCACATGTCCCATCTCACGTTCCAGTAGGCCAGCCACTCTATATCTTTGACGTGGGCACACACAAATTCGATGGCACTCTTTATCGATCGCGCGCGCGCACACGCACACACACATCATCCCTCTCTTCGATTCTATGGACACCTCAAGCCGATGATACCTCCACTCTCTTCTCGTGGATCGCCCCCTCTATATATATGTTATATCCAGGACTCTATTTCACACACATTGCATATGTTAAATTTTTTGATTGACCCCCCCCACAAAAAAACTCTCAAGAACCCACACACTATATCTCTCTAGGTTTGTACCTCTCTCACACAACCCCATGTAGGTGGTGTACGTATACAAGAAGAGAATAGGTGCACCGTGCACGTACTCACGCTTCGTGCCCAGCCACACCCGCGCGGGTACACGGTGGAGCTCATTTCTCCGCAGACGCTGAATTTGTTTTTGAAACATCAAGTGGCCAGAGACTCAAAAACTTATTTGCCCATTAGTGACTTGTCAAGGCGGTGGACTCGAAAACCATAAACTTATTTGCCCATTAGTAACGAAAGTTCTTACGTAAACTTCCTAGTAATTCCCTCTTCGTAGGTGCAGCATTACTCCTAACATTTGTAATATCAGTTTGAAACTTGTAATATTGCCGTGTCCTATTCCTCACTCTGTGCATTTAAAAACCGAACCGAAAAACCATACTGAAAATAAACCAAACCGAACCAATTTTATGGTTTTTATGGTTTCTGGTTTCGGTATGGTATGAACTTCTCATACCGATTTGAACTTGGTTTTTATGGTATATACCGGCAAACCAAACGGTTAACCGAATAAACCGAAGTAAAAAGTAAATTTATATTTCTTGAGATGAACAACCATACAAGTTGTCATTTTTCTTATACATGAGTCAAATGCACTACTAAGCACGTAATTTTTTTCTTGTAACATAGTCATTTTTCTATTTTTAAAATGCTAAGCACGTCCATAACCATCAACAGATGAATCAATGCATGCATATATACTTATATATATAGTCATATACTATTTGTGTAGAATAGTATGTGTTTTGAGTCATAACTTTGCTAATTATTATTATGTCATTTCCAAATTCGTGTCAACTTTGGTTTTTATGGTATATACCGAAACCATACCGAAATAATTTGGTATATACTGAAACCGAACCTATTTTAATTTCATACCATATTTACCGAAGTATTAATACCGTACAAACTGAAAAACCGTATAAATCGGACCATGTAAACTGAATAAACCGAACGCACAGGGTGACCTATTCCTGCGTTTTCAAAATCCTGCGAATCAAACAGGTCCTGTGTTGGTGATGATGTTGTGCCTCCCATCTTTCACCAATAGCCGTTGGATCTAGATCTGACGCATACAAACCAAGCTTCTCCATTTTTGCAAAAAGATGCCCGCACTTGTTCCCTATTTACAAACAACTCCTTGTCTCTCACAATCAGCCTTGTCTCCTCCCCACCACATCTAGGACTAGAAGGTCGTGGAAAAATCTGGCGAGATGGCCGCTGCCGGAGCCGTCCACCCCCAATCTTGGTGTTCCGTGCAATGCACGGGCATCTACGCACGGGAAATTATGTCGAACAGGGCTAGTTGTAACAGGCTAGCTGTACAGCCATGATGATAGTGACTGCAGACGGTGAGGCTGACTATGGTATGCCGAACACGGCGCCTATACCTAGTTGTCATCTTCGGCGCAGGGTCTTGTCACTTCACTGTGAGGAGCAGCACGTAATAATTTGACCAACGGATAGTGCAGTGCTAGTACTCCTATTACTACATTGGTAGTACTACTACTAGTACTAGTAGCACCACCGTCTGGATTTAGGAGTACTACCATGTCCATCTGGATTTTAGTATTTGACTAGCAATATCTAGTAATGCATGTCACCAAAAATGTACTACTCCCTCTGTAAATAAATACATGGTGTTTTATTCCTATCGATGAGAGAACTTAATGTTTTTTTGCTACTCCTAACTAGACTACTAATAGGATTACATGCAATGAACTAAACACTGCATGTCATGTTTGGTAGTCTCAAGTCATTGAAAGCATGCATGGCCCACATCTCTCATTGGTTGATATGTCACGAAATAAGAAACAAGGAGGGAGTTAATGCACCATGCCTAAGTATTTTGGGATTATTTGGTTTTCATAAGGTGACTTACACAACATTTTTGTTTACATGCATTAACATTTAATAGTTAAATCAAAGGTCAAAACTTGGCGCAAAATGCAAAGGGGACCAATAAACCAGTAAACATCAAACTTCTCTCGTTTGGCCCCAACTAGAGGTCCGGTGAGATGACTATACTGCACCGGCACGGAGGGGGACGCAGCTTCATTGACTTACGGCAACTGCCTTTGGGTGAATGACACGTGGCCCCAGGGGGTGGCTGGCCCACCTATCATACAGCCAAAGGCAGGTGCAGTAGAGGGCCGAGGAGTAGTACGAAATCCTACGCACCTACGCACGCTAACCAAGGGCTGAGTGATCACTCGAATCGCAAGATCAGTTGACTAGAAGCTACGCTAGACCCATGGAGGCGATGAGCGCGAGCATCAGCCGGCTGTGCCAGATGGTCCACGACGCCGGCCTGCGGCCCGGCACCGAGGAACGTTTCCAGGTAGTATTGCTTGAGGCCGCCAGGGCAAGGGGCCGCTTGGACGATAGATTCGTCTCCTTGTTCGACGAGGTCCTTGTCGGTTTCCTCGACAAATTCACTATCGTCAAGAAGCTTGCGGACGACTTTGACGTAAGCCTCCAGCCAACGCGCCCAGGCTCTGCGATGCCCGCCACCCTCAACGGCCACTATGGTAACAACCTCTTCGACGCACTGGTGGCCCCGCGACTACCCGCCGTCGCGCCAGAGAATGTCGACCTCAAGGTCGCGCTCACCGCGCAGCGCCTGGCGCAGCAAGACACCATCGACATAATCACCCACGTCTACGCGTAAATCGTCCACAAGGACTACTACATGCAAGAGGAGGACGATAGGACGCTGGCCTTCTTGGAGCGCAGGGCAACCTTGGACGGCACTGTTCAGAAGCACGTTGAGCTCGCCGCCAACGCAGCTGCTCCTCACACGTCGGTTGGTGACCCGGCGAATTAGGGCATGAGGATGTCGTTGAGCGTTGATGGATCCGTATGTATTTTTATCTTTCCGTCAAATCCATGTAGTAGTATATGATACTACAGTGATTATCTTACCTTTCGCATCAACTTCATAATTTTCGTACGTACTCCATGCATGAACGGCGCCAGAACCAAACTTCTCATTACTCTAGGAAAAATCGTTATTTTCTATCTATCGGTCGCGCCATGGAGCAGAACCAAATTTTACAAGTTACGAGTTTAAAAGGAAAAGCCTGCCGTGTTCGCGTCGCACCCCCACACGGTTGGTCTGGCACGCCGCTCAAGCGGGAATATGTGCGGTGTTGCATTTTCACTTACAAGTGGGACCGCAGTTGAGCAAACCGACTATCGGCAAACCCCCACCCCGCCCACCGCGCGATGGCTGAGAAAACAGGAGGGAGAAGAGATGGTTGTAGCACGGACTCCAAGAAAATTGGTGTCGGATGGGACTCATGTGGGTGGCGTGTGCCGTACTGCTAGACGTGAATGCTACTGAGTTATGGCCCATGCCACCCCACTATATCGAGGTACGTAGAACAAATTTCATGCAGTCCGTGCTCAGCCCTCCTCTATCTCTCTTCTTAGCCAGCCAGCGAATGCACGGAGCCCATCGTCTGTTTGCTCACATGTGGCCCCACATGTCAGTGAAAACACAAGAGGACCCACTGAACCTGCACATCTTTCACCTCGACGTGCTGGCGATGAAAAACAAATCCAATAAAGATCTTCGGTGGCCGCTTTTGGAGTTACTCAAGAGTAGTAAGATTCTATTTATAGTTTAACCCAAGATGCACATCTCGTGGCTTCAACTACCACTCTATTTTCTTTCATGACACGACCTAGATGCTGGATGTCCCACATGTCAGCAAAAGGAGGAAGAACCCGACCAAATCTTTGGTTCTGCTCTCGGATGAGATTAGTGCACTTGTTGATACTCCTACTAGAATAGAGGCTAGACATGAGACTAGATGCGAGGAAGCAACATCTACTTCTTTACACTCGAAGAAGAAAGAAGCACGCAAGATTGAGCCTCCGCAGATAAACAATGAATGCATCGAGAAGGCACTAATCCAACTTACAGGAGTAGTAAAATGTATTCTTGTGGTTCTTGTTTTCTTTGGTCTTGCTTTTCTAGTCAAAATTATCGTTGGAGTTCGTGCAAAACGGAGGTCCATTTGGGGTCGTGCGTTGGAGTTGGCCTTAGAAGTGGGACCGCAGTTAAGGAAACCAACTATCGGCAAACCCCCACCTCGCCCGTCGCGCGATGGCTGAAGTTAGGCTGGTCATAGTGGGAGTAACTTAGCAAGTAACATAGCGCATTTCAAGACAAGTTTGCTTATGTGGCATATAGTTAATGAGGAGAGAAATGTTTGGAGTAACATAATATGTTACTATAACATAACGCAAACCAAAGAAAAATGAGTCTATAATGTAATAAATGGAATCATCTATGATACTACTTGTATGTTACTTTGCACTATGAAGGTAGTAACAAAGACTAGTGTCATATGCATGACACTAGTCTAAGTTACTCCCCACTATAACCAGCCTTAGAGAAACGACGAGGTTGAAGAGATTGCTCTAGCACGGACTCCAAGAAATAATATGGTGTTAGATGGATGTCGTGGTGGTGGCGTGTGCCGTACTCCTGGACGTGAATGCTTGTTCTGGCCCATGCCACCCTACTACTCCTACTACTTACTCCTACTAGTATATAGTATACTAGTATCGAGGATTCAAGGTGCTGGTTACGTACAACGAACACATTAACATATGGCTACAGTAAAAACACCCGCCCGACACACGAAGCATGTGAAGCTAGTACAAGTTTAGAGAAGCGACTCGAAAGCCATTCATAAATTTAGTAAGTTTATCATAGGCATATCATTTTATTACATACAACAGGTCATCAACCCACATCGACAACAAGGATACATTATAAATACTAAAGTTTTCACCACACAACAAATAACCAGCCATGAAATGAACTTCAACTCAACCATTCCGCGGCGTTGGAAACGCTTGCTTTGAACCACAACTGATTCTCTGGACGGTCCATCTGTTGTTGATCTGGAGACCAACGCAGGACCGATCATCCAGGCTGAATCGGCCTATTATATCAGTACGAGGGTAGGGAACCACCCAAATGCCCGAGGTATAGACATAGTTGCTTCTCATAAATGTGTCAGCAGCAGTTGGATCGCCTTTCACCATCATCGGATAGTTTTGTCCAAGGAAGAGCGAGTTTTCTCCAAGACTATCAATTCTGTGCCAGGGAGAAGGAGTTGGCGCTAGCACACTAGTATCCATCCCGAATACCATGCAACGGGTGTTGGAATAGGTCCGGAGAGTGCGACCATGGGAGACACCTGCTTCCTTACCAGTAACATCATCAGTGGGTTGTATACACACAAGAAGAGGTGATCCATCGGAATTAGTTGCCAGGCGCCACAGAGTATATCGCGCTGCTCGTCCTCATGCTCGTGATCATCACCATCGTCATCTCCCCCTTGGTTATAAATTTTTCAAGTATAGGTGGTGGGATGTTCACAGGACCTTGGAAACACAAGAAGAAGGTTAATTAGTAAAGGGAAACTTGCTAACCCGCATGCATGTGGATGAAACAATTATAATTACGGTGGAAGACAAACGTACCGAAACTACTAGGATGCCATGCAAAAACAGTGCCACGAGTGGTGGCAGCAAACACAAGGCCCTCGTATTGAATTGCATCACAGTACTCATCCGTGTACAGAAACTGATTTTTGAGCAATATCCATCGAGTCGAACCACGAAGGACGGCAACAAGCTTGTCGAAGATAGCAACAACTTGATAGTTGTTGTAATTCCAAGAGCGGTTGGGAACTCGACAAATTGCTATCTTCCGTAGAAGACAGTCACCATGATCGTATTTGAACGTGCGTACATTACCGGTGTGCTCAACCTCTGGGCAGTGTGCTGAGATTTTTGGAAGTGGAACCCGGTGACGAGTGTACACATTCACAAGTTCCCACTCGCAGTTGGACCCAATGTAAACAACCCAATCTCCATTTGCGCCCGCCCAAGCCTTGCCCTCAAGCGATGGCATCTTAACATCATACGTATCATTATCAAGCGGCATCAACTGCACAGGGCGAGGCCTCCGTCGTGCCGGCGCCAGTCATCAGGGTCACGGCGAAGAAGATAGGGGAGATCAAACCGCTCCTTGACTCTTGGGTTCTTTGTAATGATGTTATTAGTTGAGTCGAGAATGGGCTTGAACGAACCTGCCATGCTAGCTGAGGTGATGACGTCACACCGATCAATGAGTTCCTCCACCACGTCATCTTTCAGATCGGGGCAAGAATAATGGGGTCGTTTTCGGCATGTTCCCTCCATGGAGAAGACGATCGAACAATGCTAGAAGAAAGAGTGAAGGGCTGAAGGAAAATGGAGGAGGGAGAGGAAGAGCGTGCGATAGCAGTTCCAAATTGAGAGGGAAAGGCGAAGAGTCGGCGAACGGTTGCGAGTTTGCCACGGTTCACGAAGAGGCGCCCCAGCCTACACGTCCGTTCGGAAATACTGGGCTGTGCGGGACACTCTGGCCTGTCTAGACAGTCTTTTCTTTTATGTTTACCACAGACCAGCCCAGTAGTTTTTTTTCTTTCTGAAAATGGCTAGCCCAGTTCTTTTGTGATTTGTCAAGTAAGTCGCTTTATCAGGCCTGCTGGGCTGCAAATCTTTCAAGACGAGGAGAACTTCATTCGGCTGGCCGAGAAAATGGCCTATTAGTAATGAGAAATGGGCTGTACATTTTTAAAACACATCAAACCGGCAATTATTTTAAAATATCTTTTTTCATTTCAAGATTTTAAATTGCATTGATTTTTATGCATGGACAATTTATTGGATTTTATATTGATATACATTTATTTTTAAAATCATTCTGAATGTGACTCGAAATTTCGGGATTAAAAACAGTTCAGACTGCACTGACATATGCAAAATTTCGTATAATTTTTTAACCGTGGCCACAATATGGGTTGTAATGCTAACATAAAGAATATGGGCTCCAAAAAAACCCGTAAGAATTAGAAAATGGGCTGTAAATTATTTGAAATAATGGCAGATGGGCTGTATGCTGTTTTCCACAGATTTGAGGCTTTCCACAGATGGCCTGTATACTGTTGGATGTCTATCCAACGGCCGTCTTGCTTCTTCAATCTCTTCTCTTCCTGCTCCAGCCGCTCAAACAAGCGCCGGCGGGACTGCCTGCTCCCTCCTCCCCGCGGCCGGCTGTGCTGCCGCGGAGGCCTCACCGCCGCATCGTACTCCCATCGCTGGCCTAGCCATCCCTCTACTCACCCACACCTGCTGTTATTCTCCGGCGACGGCAGACGAACCAGTAAACCCTCGTACAGTCGTACTCCCCTCCGCGTGGGAAACAAAAACAATGGTCGAGTCTTCCCTGCCTCCATGTTGTTCCCTTCCTAGGCCTCGCCGTCGTCCACTGCCCTGGTGCTCTCGGCGTGGCGTGGTCAGCGTGGTCAACGACCGACATGCATCTGAAGTGGACTATACGTGGAGAGGCTGACAGCTGGGTCCACGGCCGCACGCAAGGAAATGCCTCCTTATTACGCGTAAAATAATGATTTCCTCCACCTGACATCTGGGACCCACCGAAACGGCCTCTGTATTTCGCGAAAAAAATGTTACCGCCGCTGACAGCTCGGACCCACCAGCTATATCTTCGCACGCAAGGAAGTGCCTCCTTATTACGCACAAAAAAATGAATACTCCCCCTGCTAGCTGGGACCCAGTATAGTGGGCCTACTAAGTTGACGGGGACGAAGGGCTTTGTCAACTTAGTCAATATGCACGATTCTAGCTCGACTGACCGTACGATGTCCATCCAACGGCCGTAGTGCTTCTTCAACATCTGGTCTTCTTGCTCCAGCCGCCCAAAGCAGCGTCGGTCGTGCCGCCTGCTCCTGCCACCCGTGGCCGGCTGTGCTGCCGCGGAGGCCTCACCGCCCCCATACTACTCTCATCGCTGGCCAGGCCATCCCTCCACTCCAC
Source organism: Triticum urartu (assembly GCF_003073215.2). Lineage (NCBI taxonomy): Eukaryota > Viridiplantae > Streptophyta > Magnoliopsida > Poales > Poaceae > Triticum > Triticum urartu. The sequence continues at coordinate 543,332,266 of NC_053026.1, forward strand.
TCACCCACACCCCCTGTTATTCTGCAGCGACAACAGCGCAGCCGAACCAGTGAACCCTCGTACTCCAAGCCGCGTGGGCATCCACTGCCGCGTCTTCCCTGGCTCCGCGTCGTCCCCTTCCTAGGCCTTGCCGTCGTCCACCGCCGTGGTGCTGTCGGCGCGGCGTCGTCAATGTGGTCAACGACCGAATTCCATCGGAAGAATACTGTACGTGGAGAGGCTGACAGCTGGGTCCATGGCAGCCACAAGGAAGTGCCTCCTTATTACACGGAAAATACTTATTCCTCCACCTCATAGCAGGGACCCACCAGACGCCCACCAGTATATCGTGAAAAAACGTTTGCCCCTGACTGTTGGGACCCACCCGATGGGCCACCGTATTTCGCAAAAAAAACGTTCCCCCTGCTGTCAGCTCGGACCCACCAGAAGTGCCTCCTCATTACGCATAAAAAAATGAATACCCCCTGCTAGCTGGGACCCACCTTAGTGGCAGGCTGACTTGTGGGCCTACTAAGTTGACGGGGACGGAGGGCTTTGTCAACTTAGTCAATATGCACGATTCTAGCTCCAGTGACCGTACGATGTCCATCCAACGGCCGTAGTGCTTCTTCAACCTCTGGTCTTCTTGCTCCAGCCGCCCAAACCAGCGCCGGTCGTGCCTCGTGCTCCTGCCTCCCGTGGCCGACTGCGATGCGGCGGAGGCCTCACCGCCCCCTACTACTCCCACCGCTGGCCAGGCCATCCCTCTACTCACCCACACTCCCTGTTATTCTACGGCGACGGCAACCTCACACCGCAACGAACCAGTGAACCCTCGTACTCCTCTATGCGTGGGCATCCACAGGCGCGTCTTCCCCGGCTCCACGTCGTCCCCTTCCTGGCTGCACCGTCGTCCACCGCCCTGGTGCTCTCGGCGCGGTGTGGTCAATGTGGTCAACGAATGGCTTCCATCGGACGTGGACTGTACATGGAGAGGCTGACAGCTGGGTCCACGGCCGCAGCAAGGAAGTTCCTCCTTATAACGTGCAAAATAATTATTCCTCCATCTGACAGCGGGGACCCACTGGACGGGCCACCAATATTTTGTGAAAAAAATCTTTTCCCCTGACTGCTGGGACCCACCGGATGGGCCACCGTATTTTGCGAAAAAAACATCCCCCCCCCCCGCTGTCAGCTCGGACTCACCGGAAGTGCCTCCTTATTACGCACAAAAAAATGAATACTCCCCCGGCTAGCTGGGACCCACCTTGCTGGGAGGCTGACTTGTGGGCCTACTAAGTTGACGGGGATGAAGGGCTTTGTCAACTTAGTCAATATGAACGATTCTAGCTCCAGTGATCGTACGATGTCCATCCAACGGCCGTAGTGCTTCTTCAACCTCTGGTCTTCTTGCTCCAGCCGCCCAAAGCAGCACCGGTCGTGCCGCATGCTCCTGCCTTCCGTGGCTGGCTGTGCTGCCGCAGAGGCCTCACCGCCCCTACTATTGCCACTGCTGGCCAGGCCCCGCGGCGACGACAGCCTCACACCGCAGCCGAACCAGTGAACCCTCGTAGTCCTCTCCATGCGGGCTTCCACTGCCGCGTCGTCCCCTTCCTAGGCCTCGCCGTCGTCCACCGCCGTGGTGCTCTCCGCACGGCGTGGTCAACATGGTCAAGGAACGACTACCATCGGAAGAGTATTGTACGTGGAGAGGCTGACAGCTGGGTCCACGGCCACATCCCAGTTTTTTTGTGATTTGCCAAGTAAGTCGCTTTGTCAGGCCTGTTGGGCTGCAAATCTTTCAAGACGAGGAGAGCTTTCATTCGGCTGGTCGAGAAAATGGCCCATCAGTAATGAGAAATGGGTTGTACATTTTTAAAACACATCAAACCGGCAATTAGTTTCCAATATCTTTTTTTTCATTTCAAGATTTTAAATTACATTAATTTTATGCATGGAGAATTTGTTGGATTTTATATTGATATACATTTATTTTTAAAATCAGTTTGAATGTGAGTCGAAATTTCAGGATTAAAAACAGTTCGGACTGCACCGAAATATGCAAAATTTCGTATAATTTTTTAACCGTTGCCACAATATGGGCTGTAATGCTAACAAAAAGAATATGTGCTCCAAAAAAACCTTAAGAATTAGCAAATGGGCTGTAAATTATTAGAAATAATGGCCGATGGGCTGTATGCTGTATTCCACAGATTTGAGGCTTTCCTAAAAAACGTTGACACACAAGCACTGACTGTTGGATGTCCATCCAACAGCCGTCGTGCTTCTTCAATCTCTGCTCTTCCTGCTCCAGCCGCTCAAACAAGCGCCGGCGGGACTGCCTGCTCCCTCCTCCTCGCGGCCGGCTGTGCTGCCGCGCAGGCCTCACCGCCCGACCGTACTCCCATCGCTGGCCTGGCCATCCCTCTACTCACCCACACCTGCTGTTATTCTCTGGCGACGGCAGATGAACCAGTAAACCCTCGTACAGTCGTACTCCCCTCCGCATGGGAAACAACTGTCGAGTCTTCCCTGCCTCCGTGTCATCCCCTTCCTAGGCCTCGCCGTTGTCCACTGCCCTGGTGCTCTCGGCATGGCATGGTTTACGTGGTCAAGGAACGCCTTCCATCGGACGTGGACTGTACGTGGAGAGGCTGACAGCTGGGTCCACGGCCACAGCAAGGAAGTGCCTCCTTATTACGCGGAAAATAATGATTCCTCCACCTGACAGCTGGGACCCACCGGACGGTCCACTGTATTTCGTGAAAAAACATTTCCCCCTGACTGCTGGGACCCACCAGCTACATCTTCGCACAGAAGGAAGTGCGTCCGGACAAAAAAACGATTCACCCCCTGACTGCTAGGACCCACCAGCTAAACCTTCGCAGCAAGAAGTGCTG
>NC_053026.1:543336144-543354860 GCF_003073215.2 Triticum urartu
GAAGAGGTTGCAAAGGACATTGATTTCTGATCTCTTTGGGTTGAGACGCCTTCGTTGACTTGGAGAGCCAGTCCCAGACTAGCTTAGATGTTTCCAAAGCACTCACGCGGCCATACTGTCCTTTGGTCAGATGACCGCAGATGATATTCTGGGCAGTAGAGTCCAGTTGAACGAACTTCTTGACGTCAGCAGCAGTGACACCTTCTCCAGCCTTGGGAACGCCGTTCTTGACGACATACCATAGGTCGACGTCAATGGCTTCAAGATGCATGCGCATCTTATTCTTCCAGTAGGGATATTCAGTTCCATCGAAGACGGGGCACGCAGCGGAGACTTTGATTATCCCGCAGTCGACATAGCTAAAACTCCAGGTGGTTAAACTGAATCACACAGAACAAGGGAGTACCTTGCTCTGATACCAATTGAAAGTTGCGTTATATCGACTAGGAGGGGGTGAATAGGCGATTTTTATGTAAGTCTTCAAAACGTGGAGTTTCAAGACAAACGATAGAAATAAACCTATTACCATGCAGTGGAAGGTAGACTACACTAGGTAAACCATAGTCAAGTATTCAATGGAGTGAGAGCACAATGACTAATAGCAGCAATGTAGTAGGGATCAGGTAGGAAGATGTTATGAAGCCAAACAGAACACGCAGTCACTCAGTGAAGACAAAATATAGTGCAAACATACAAAGACTTCACAAGGCGTAACAGTAAGTAAAGGGAAGGGAAGGATGAAACCAGTGACTCGTTGAAGACAATGATTGGATGGACCAGTTCCAGTTTCTGTGACAACTGTACGTCTGGTTAGGGCGGTTAGGTATTTAAACCTGAGGACACACAGTCCCGGACACCCAGTCCTGAACACGCAGCTCAGGACACCCAGTCCTCACCGTATTCCCCTTGAGCTAAGGTCACACAGACCTCGCCCAATCACTCTGGCAAGTCTTCAAGGTGGACTCCCAAACCTTCACAGACTTCGTTCACCGGCGATCCACAATGTCTCTTGGATGCTCAGAACGCGACGCCTAACTGGCTGGAGGATTCACAGTCCTCAAGTGTAATAAGTCTTCAGATCACACAGACAAGAAGACTTAAGTGATGCCTAATTCTCTTTGGCTCTGGGTGGTTAGGGCTTTATCCTCGCAAGGAATTCTCTCTCAAAGGCTTCGAGGTGGGTTGCTCTCAAACGACAAAAGCCGTATTCTAACACTAAGCAGCCAACCATTTATGGTTGTAGGGGGTGGGCTATTTATAGCCACTAGGCAACCGACCTGATTTGTCCGAAATGACCCTGGGTCACTAAGGAACTGACACGTGTTCCAACGGTCAGATTTCAAACTCACACGGCAACTTTACTTGGGCTACAAGCAAAGCTGACTTGTCCGACTCTGGACAAGAATCGCTCTCATAGTCTTCACTCGAAGACATAGGTTTTGGTTAAGCATCACTTCAGTCATTCTGACTGGTTCTCTTGGACCCCACTTAACAGTACGGTGGTTCCTATGACTCAACAAAGAAGAAAAATAACTACGAAAGATCTAAGTCTTCGAGCTCCATAGGCTTCATGCGATGTCTTCTCTTGTCATAGTCTTCAATGTGAATATCTTCATATACCACCTTTGACATCAATGTCTTTATACATTTTTAGGGGTCATCTCTGGTAGGAAAACCGAATCAATGAGGGACTTCTACCTGTGTTATCCTGCAATTCTCACAAACACATTAGTCCCTCAACTAGGTTTGTCGTCAATACTCCAAAACCAACTAGGGGTGGTGCTAGATGCACTTACACATTCTTACGTCAAACATGGAAAAAGAATTTGAGAAAAAACTCCGGGAAGATTAGAAGAGTCAGGTAAGATCCTGGAAAAAGTCCTGTGGGTTAGGGTGTTGGGGAACGTAGCAGAATTTTAAAATTTTCTACGCATCACCAAGATCAATCTATGGAGTCATCTAGCAACGAGGGAGAGAGGAGTGCATCTACATACCCTTGTAGATCGCGCGCGGAAGCGTTCAAGAGAACGGGGTTGATGGAGTCGTACTCGACGTGATCCAAATCACCGATGACCTAGTGCCGAACGGACGGCACCTCCGCGTTCAACACACGTACGGTTGGGAAGACGTCTCCTCCTTCTTGATCCAGCAAGGGGGAAGGAGAGGTTGATGATGATCCAGCAGCACGACAGCGTGGTGGTGGATGCAGCAGGATCCCGGCAGGGCTTCGCCAAGCGCAAGCGGGGAGGAGAGGTGTTACAGAGGAGAGGGAGGCGCCAAGAGCAGGGTGCGGCTGCCCTCCCTCCCCCTCTTTATATAGGGGCCTTGGGGGGGGGCCGGCCCTAGGAGATGGATCTCCAAGGGGGCGGCGGCCAAGGGGTGGCTTCCCCCCAAGCCAAGTGGGGCGCCCCCACCCCTAGGGTTTCCCAACCCTAGGCGCAGGGGAGGCCCAAGGGGGGGGCACACCAGCCCACTAGGGGATGGTTTGCCTCCCAATTCAGCCCATGGGGCCCTCCGGGATAGGTGTCCCCACCTTGTGGACCCCCGGGACCCTTTCGGTGGTCCCGGTACAATACCGGCGACCCCCGAAACCTTCCCGATGGCCAAAACTGGACTTCCTATATATAAATCATTACCTTCGGACCATTCCGGAACTCCTCGTGTCGTCCGGGATCTCATCCGGGACTCCGAACAACTTTTGGGTTACTGCATACTAATATCTCTACAACCCTAGCGTCACCGAACCTTAAGTGTGTAGACCCTACGGGTTCGGGAGACATGCAGACATGACCGAGACGCCTCTCCGGTCAATAACCAACAACAGGATCGGGATACCCATGTTGGCTCCCACATGCTCCACGATGATCTCATCGGATGAACCACGATGTCGAGGATTCAATCAATCCGTGTACAATTCCCTTTGACAATCGGTACGTTACTTGCCCGAGACTCGATCGTCGGTATCCCAATACCTGGTTCAAGCTCGTTACTGGCAAGTCACTTTACTCGTGCCATAATGCATGATCCTGTGATCAACCACTTGGTCACATTGAGCTCATTATGATGATGAATTACCGAGTGGGCCTAGAGATACCTCTCTGTCATACGGAGTGACAAATCCCAGTCTCGATTCGTGCCAACCCAACAGACACTTTCGGAGATACCTGTAGTGTAACTTTATAGTCACCCAGTTACGTTGTGACGTTTGGCACACCCAAGGCACTCCTACGGTATCCGGGAGTTGCACAATCTCATGGTCTAAGGAAATGATACTTGACATTCGGAAAAGCTACAGCAAAAACTACACGATCTGAGCTATGCTTAGGATTGGGTCTTGTCCATCACATCATTCTCCTAATGATGTGATCCCGTTATCAATGACATCCAATGTCCATAGTCAGGAAACCATGACTATCTTTGATCAACGAGCTAGTCAACTAGAGGCTCACTAGGGACATGTTGTGGTCTATGTATTCACACATGTATTACGATTTCCGGATAACACAATTATAGCATGAATAGACAATTATCATGAACAAGGAAATATAATAATAATCATTTTATTATTGCCTCTAGGGCATATTTCCAATAGTCTCCCACTTGCACTAGAGTCAATAGTCTAGTTACATTGTGATGAATCGAACACCCATGCAGTTCTGGTGTTGATCATGTTTTGCTCTAGGGAGAGGTTTAGTCAACGGATCTGCTACATTCAGGTCCGTATGTACTTTACAAATCTCTATGTCTCCATCTTGAACATTTTCACGAATGGAGTTGAAGCGACGTTTGATATGCCTGGTCTTCCTGTGAAACCTGGGCTCCTTGGCAAGGGCAATAGCTCAGTGTTGTCACAGAAGAGAGTTCATCGGGCCCGACGCATTGGGTATGACTCCTAGGTTCGGTAATGAACTCCTTCACCCAGATTGCTTCTTGTGTGCTGCCTCCGAGGATGCCATGTACTCCGCTTCACATGTAGATCCCGCCACAACACTTTGCTTGCAACTGCACCAGCTTACTGCCCCACCATTCAAAATATACACGTATCCGTTTTGTGACTTAGAGTCATCCAGATCTGTGTTCGAAGCTAGCATCGACGTAACCCTTTACGACGAGCTCTTCGTCACCTCCATAAACGAGAAACATATCCTTAGTCCTCTTCAGGTACTTCAGGATATTCTTGACCGCTGTCCAGTGTTCCATGCCGGGATTACTTTGGTACCTTCCTACCAAACTTACGGCAAGGTTTACATCAGGTCTGGTACACAGCATAGCATACATGATAGACCCTATGGCCGAGGCATAGGGGACGACACTCATCTTTTCTCTATCTTCTGCCGTGGTCGGGCATTGAGCCATGCTCAATCTCGTACCTTGCAATACATGCAAGAACCCCTTACTTGATGATCCATTTTGAACTTCTTCAATATCTTGTCAAGGTACGTACTCTGTGAAAGACCAATGAGGCGTCTCGATCTATCTCTATAGATCTTGATGCCTAATATAAAGCAGCTTCTCCAAGGTTCCTCATTGAAAAACACTTGTTCAAGTAGGCCTTTATGCTTTCCAAGAATTCTATATCATTTCCCATCAACAGTATGTCATCCACATACAATATGAGAAATGCTACAGAGCTCCCACTCACTTTCTCGTAAATGCAGGCTTCTCCATAAGTCTGCGTAAACCCAAACGCTTTGATCATCTCATCAAAACGAATGTTCCAACTCCGAGATGCTTGCAGCAGCCCATAAATCGACGTTGGAGCTTGCACACCTTGTCAGCATTCTTAGGATCGACAAAACCTTCCGGCTGCATCATATACAATTCTTCCTTAAGGAAACCATTAAGGAATGCCGTTTTGACGTCCATTTGCCATATCTCATAATCATAGAATGCGGCAATTGCTAACATGATTCGGACGGACTTCAGCTTCGCTACGGGTGAGAAAGTCTCATCGTAGTCAACCCCTTGAACTTGTCGATAACCCTTAGCGACAAGCCGAGCTTTATAGATGGTTACGTTACCATCCGCGTCTGTCTTCTTCTTAAAGATCCATTTATTTTCTATGGCTCGCCGATCATCGGGCAAGTCAGTCAAAGTCCATACTTCGTTTTCATACATGGATCCTATCTCGGATTTCATGGCTTCCAGCCATTTGTCGGAATCCGGGCCCGCCATCGCTTCTTCATAGTTCGAAGGTTCACCGTTGTCTAACAACATGATTTCCAAGACAGGGTTGCCGTACCACTCTGGTGCGGAACGTGTCCTTGTGGACCTACGAAGTTCAGTAGCAACTTGATCTGAAGTTTCATGATCATCATCATAACTTCCTCTCTAGTCGGTGCAGGCACCTCAGGAACATTTTCTTGAGCTGCGCCACTTACCGGTTCAAGAGGTAATACTTCATCAAGTTCTACTTTCCTCCCACTTATTTCTTTCGAGAGAAACTCTTTCTCTAGAAAGGACCATTCTTGGCAACAAAGATCTTGCCTTCGGACTGAGGTAGAAGGTATACCCAATAGTTTCTTTAGGGTATCCTATGAAGACGCATTTTTCCGATTTGGGTTCGAGCTTTTCAGGTTGAAGTTTCTTGACATAAGCATCGCATCCCCAAACTTTTAGAAACGACAGCTTAGGTTTCTTCCCAAACCATAATTCATACGGTGTCGTCTCAACGGATTTCGACGGAGCCCTATTTAAAGTGAATGCGGCAGTCTCTAAAGCATAGCCCCAAAAAGATAGCGGTAGATCGGTAAGAGACATCATAGATCGCACCATATCCAATAGAGTGCGATTACGACGTTCGGACACACCATTACGCTGAGGTGTTCCAGGCGGCGTGAGTTGTGAAACTATTCCACATTTTCTTAAGTGTGTGCCAAATTCGTGACTCAAGTATTCTCCCCCACGATCTGATCGCAAGAACTTGATTTCTGTCACGTTGATTCTCAACCTCACTCTGAAATTCCTTGAACTTTTCAAAGGTCTCAGACTTGTGTTTCATTAAGTAGACATACCCATATCTACTCAAGTCATCAGTGAGGGTGAGAACATAACGATAGCCACCGCGAGCCTCAACACTCATTGGACCGCACACATCAGTATGTATGATTCAATAAGTTGGTTGCTCGCTCCATTGTTCCTGAGAACGGAGTCTTGGTCATTTTACCCATGAGGCATGGTTCGCACGTGTCAAATGATTCGTAATCAAGAGACTCAAAAGTCCATCTGCATGGAGCTTCTTCATGCGTTTGACACCTATGTGACCAAGGCGGCAGTGCCACAAGTATGTGGGACTATCATTATCAACCTTTTTGGTATTCATACTATGAATATGTGTAACATTACGCTTGAGATTCATTAAGAATAAACCATTCACCATCGGAGCATGACCATAAAACATATCTCTCATATAAATAGAACAACCATTATTCTCGGATTTAAATGAGTAGCCATCTCGAATTAAACGAGATCCTGATACAATGTTCATGCTCAAAGCTGGCACTAAATAACAATTATTGAGGTTTAAAACTAATCCCGTAGGTAAATGTAGAGGTAGCGTGCCGACGGTGATCACATCGACCTTGGAACCATTCCCGACGTACATCGTCACCTCGTCCTTCGCCAGCCTGCGCTTATTGCGCAGCTCCTGCTTTGAGTTACAAATGTGAGCAACCACACCGGTATCAAATACCCAGGAGCTACTACGAGTACTGGTAAGGTACACATCAATTACATGTATATCACATATACCTTTGGTGTTGCCGGCCTTCTTGTCCGCTAAGTATTTTGGGCAGTTCCGCTTCCAGTGACCACTTCCCTTGCAATAAAAACACTCAGTCTCGGGCATGGGTCCATTGTTTGGCTTCTTCCCGGCAGCTTGCTTACCGGGCGCGGCAACTCCCTTGCCGTCCTTCTTGAAGTTCTTCTTACCCTTGCCTTTCTTGAACTTAGTGGTTTTATTCACCATCAACACTTGATGTTCCTTTTTGATTTCCACCTCTGCTGATTTCAGCATTGAATATACCTAAGGAATGGTCTTTTCCATCCCCTGCATATTGAAGTTCATCACAAAGCTCTTGTAGCTCGGTGGAAGCGACTGAAGGATTCTATCAATGACCGCGTCATCCGGGAGATTAACTCCCAGCTGAGTCAAGCGGTTATGCAACCCAGACATTTTGAGTATGTGCTCACTGACAGAACTATTTTCCTCCATCTTACAACTGAAGAACTTGTCGGAGACTTCATATCTCTCGACCCGGGCGTGAGCTTGGAAAACCATTTTCAGCTCTTCGAACATCTCATATGCTCCATGTCTCTCAAAACGCTTTTGGAGCCCCGGTTCTAAGCTGTAAAGCATGCCGCACTAAACGAGGGAGTAATCATCAGCACGTGACTGCCAAGCGTTCATAACGTCTTGGTTCTCTGGGATAGGTGCGTCACCTAGCGGTGCTTCTAGGACATAATATTTCTTGGCAGCTATGAGGATGATCCTCAGGTTCCGGACCCAGTCCGTATAGTTGCTGCCATCATCTTTCAGCTTGGTTTTCTCTAGGAACGCGTTGAAGTTGAGGACAACGTGGGCCATTTGATCTACAAGACATATTGTAAAGATTTTAGACTAAGTTCATGATAATTAAGTTCATCTAATCAAATTACTCAATGAACTCCCACTCAGATAGACATCCCTCCAGTCATCTAAGTGAAACATGATCCGAGTTAACTAGGCCGTGTCCGATCATCACGTGAGACGGACTAGCCAACATCGGTGAACATCTTCATGTTGATCGTATCTTCTATACGACTCATGCTCGACCTTTCGGTCTTCCGTGTTCCGAGGCCATGTCTGTACATGCTAGGCTCGTCAAGTCAACCTAAGTGTATTGCGTGTGTAAATCTGGCTTACACCCATTGTATTCGAACGTTAGAATCTATCACACCGATCATCACGTGGTGCTTCGAAACAACGAACCTTCGCAACGGTGCACAGTTAGGGGGAACACTTTCTTGAATAGTACGGATCATCTTATTTAAGCTACCGTCGTTCTAAGCAAATAAGATGTACATGATTAACATCACATGCAATCAAAATAGTGACATGATATGGCCAATATCATTTGCTCCTTTTGATCTCCATCTTCGGGGCTCCATGATCATCGTTGTCACTGGCATGACACCATGATCTCCATCATCGTTGTCTTCTTGAAGTTGTCTCGTCAATCTATTACTTCTACTACTATGGCTAATGCTTTAGCAATAAGTAAAGTAATTACATGACGTTTTATGTTGACACGCAGGTCATAAATAAATAAAGACAACTCCTATGGCTCCTGCCGGCATTGTTTCATACTCATCGACATGCAAGTCGTGATTCCTATATCAAGAACATGATCCATCTCAATAACATCACAACTATATCCTTTCGGATCACATCCATTTTGGCCATCTATCACATCACACGGCACATGCTGCAAAAACAAGTTAGACGTCCTCTAATTGTTGTTGCAAGTTTTTACGTGGCTGCTATAGGTTTCTAGCAAGAACGTTTCTTACCTACTCCAAAACCACAATGATATTGCCAATTTCTATTTACCCTTCATAAGGACCCTGTTCATCGAATCCGATCTGACTAAAGTGGGAGAGACAGACACCCGCCAGCCACCTTATGCAACTAGTGCATGATTCAGTCGGTGGAACCGATCTCACGTAAGGCGTACGTGTAAGGTCGGTACGGGCCGCTTCATCCCACAATGCCGCCGAATCAAGATAAGACTAGTAACGGCAAGATAATTGAAAATATCCATGCCCACAACTTCTTTGTGTTCTACTCGTGCATAGAAACTACGCATAGACCTAGCTCATGATGCCACTGTTGGGTAACATAGAAGAATTTTAAAATTTTCTACGCATCACCAAGATCAATCTATGGATTCATCTAGCAACGAGGAAGAGAGGAGTGCATCTACATACCCTTGTAGATCGCGCGCAGAAGCGTTCAAGAGAACGGGGTTGATGGAGTCGTACTCGTCATGATCCAAATCACCGATGACCTAGCGCCGAACGGACGGCACCTCCGCGTTCAACACACGTACGGTTGGGAAGACGTCTCCTCCAACTTGATCCAGCAAGGGGGAAGGAGAGGTTGATGAAGATCCAGCAGCACGACGGCGTGGTGGTGGAAGCAACGGTGATCTCGGCAGGGCTTCTCCAAGCACAGGGAGACGGAGGAGTGTCACGGGAGGGAGAGGGAGAGGCGCGCCAAGAGCAAGGGGTGCGCTGCCCTCCCTCCCCCCTCTTTATATAGGGGCCTTGGGGGGCGCCGGCCCTAGGAGATGGATCTCCAAGGGGGCGGCGGCCAAGGGGTGGCTTCCCCCCCAAGCCAAGTGGGGGGCGCCCCCACCCCTAGGGTTTCCCAACCCTAGGCGCAAGGGGAGGCCCAAGGGGGGGTGCACCAGCCCACCAGGGGCTGGTTCCCCTCCCACTTCAGCCCATGGGGCCCTCCGGGATAGGTGGCCCCACCCGGTGGACCCCCGGGACCCTTCCGGTGGTCCCGGTACAATACCGCGACCCCCGAAACTTCCCGATGGCCGAAACTGGACTTCCTATATATAAATCTTTACCTCCGGACCATTCCGGAACTCCTCGTGACGTCCGAGATCTCATCCGGGACTCCGAACAACTTTCGGGTTACTGCAACTAATATCTCTCAACCCTAGCGTCACCGAACCTTAAGTGTGTAGACCCTACGGGTTCGGGAGACATGCAGACATGACCGAGACGACTCTCTGGTCAATAACCAACGCGGGATCTGGATACCCATGTTGGCTCCCACATGCTCCACGATGATCTCATCGGATGAACCACGATGTCGAGGATTCAATCAATCCGTATACAATTCCCTTTGTCAATCGGTACGTTACTTGCCCAGAGACTCGATCGTCGGTATCCCAATACCTCGTTCAATCTCGTTACCGGCAAGTCACTTTACTCGTACCGTAATGCATGATCCCGTGATCAACCACTTGGTCACATTGAGCTCATTATGATGATGCATTACCGAGTGGGCCCAGAGATACCTCTCCGTCATACGGAGTGACAAATCCCAGTCTCGATTCGTGCCAACCCAACAGACACTTTCGGAGATACCTGTAGTGTACCTTTATAGTCACCCAGTTACGTTGTGACGTTTGGCACACCCAAGGCACTCCTACGGTATCCGGGAGTTGCACAATCTCATGGTCTAAGGAAATGATACTTGACATTCGGAAAAGCTACAGCAAACGAACTACACGATCTTTGAGCTATGCTTAGGATTGGGTCTTGTCCATCACATCATTCTCCTAATGATGTGATCCCGTTATCAATGACATCCAATGTCCATAGTCAGGAAACCATGACTATCTTTTGATCAACGTGAGCTAGTCAACTAGAGGCTCACTAGGGACGTGTTGTGGTCTATGTATTCACACATGTATTACGATTTCCGGATAACACAATTATAGCATGAACAATAGACAATTATCATGAACAAAGAAATATAATAATAACCATTTTATTATTGCCTCTAGGGCATATTTCCAACAGGGATTGCCATGCAACAGATGCACTAGAGCTATAAATGTATGAAAGCTCAACAAAAGAAACTAGTGGGTGTGCATCCAACTTGCTTGCTCACGAAGACCTAGGGCACTTGAGGAGGCCCATTGTTGGAATATACAAGCCAAGTTCTATAATGAAAAATTCCCACTAGTATATGAAAGTGATAACATGAGAGACTCTCTACTATGAAGATCATGGTGCTACTTTGAAGCACAAGTGTGGTAAAAGGATAGTAACATTGTCCCTTCTCTCTTTTTCTCTCATTTTTTTGGGCCTTTTCTTTTTTTTATGGCCTTTTCTTTTTTTGGGGGCCTTCTCTTTTTTATGGCCTTTTTATTCTCACTTGGGACAATGCTCTAATAATGATGATCATCACACTTCTATTTATTTACAACTCAATGATTACAACTCGATACTAGAACAAAGATGACTCTATATGAATGCCTCCGGCGGTGTACCGGGATATGCAATGAACCAAGAGTGACATGTATGAAAGAATTATGAACGGTGGCTTTGCCACAAATACTATGTCAACTACATGATCATGCTAAGCAATATGACAATGATGAATGTGTCATGATGAACGGAATGATGGAAAGTTGCATGGCAATATATCTCGGAATGGCTATGGAAATGCCATAATAGGTAGGTATGGTGGCTGTTTTGAGGAAGATATAAGGAGGTTTATGTGTGAAAGAGCGTATCATATCACGGGGTTTGGATGCACCGGCGAAGTTTGCGCCAACTCTCAATGTGAGAAAGGGCAATGCACGGTACCGAAGAGGCTAGCAAGGATGGAAGGGTGAGAGTGCGTATAATCCATGGACTCAACATTAGTCATAAAGAACTCACATACTTATTGCAAAAATCTACAAGTCATCAAAAACCTCGGTACTATGCGCATGCTCCTAGGGGGATAGATTGGTAGGAAAAGACCATCGCTCGTCCCCAACCGCCACTCATAAGGAAGACAATCAAATAACACCTCATGTTTCAAATTTATTACACAATGTTTACCATACGTGCATGCTACGGGACTTGCAAACTTCAACACAAGTATTTCTCAATTCACAACTACTCAACTAGCACGACTTTGATATTATTACCTCCATATCTCAAAACAATCATCAAGCATCAAACTTCTCTTAGTATTCAATACACTCATAAGAAAGTTTTTACTATTCTTGAATACCTAGCATATTTAGGATTTTAAGAAAATTACCATGCTATTTAAGACTCTCAAAATAATCTAAGTGAAGCATGAGATTCATCTATTTCTTCAAAATAAAACTACCACCATGCTCTAAAAGATATAAGTGAAGCACTAGAGCAAAACGACAAACTACTCCGAAAGATATAAGTGAAGATCAATGAGTAGTTGAATAATTATGCAACTATGTGAAGACTCTCTAACATTTAATAATTTCAGATCTTGATACTTTATTCAAACAGCAAGCAAAACAAATAAAATGACATCTAAGAATAGCAAACATCATGTGAAGAAGCAAAAACTTAGGATCAACCGAAACTAACCGATAGTTGTTGAAGAAGAAAGGTGGGATGCCAACCGGGGCATCCCCAAGCTTAGATGCTTGAGACTTCTTGAAATATTATCTTGGGATGCCTTGGGCATCCCCAAGCTTGAGCTTTTGTGTCTCCTTAATTCCTCTCATATCATGGTCTCCCTAAATCTCAAAAGCTTCATCCACACAAAACTCAACAAGGACTCGTGAGATAAGTTAGTATAAACCATTGCCAAAACCTTATCATACTCTACTGTAGCAAATCACTAAAATTATTATTCAACATTGCATACTAAATGCCTCTGCATATTTAATAGTCCTATCCTCAAATAGAATCATTAAAGAAGCAAACATATGCAAACAATGCAAACATAACAGCAATCTGCCTAAACAGGACAGTCTGTAAAGAATGCAGCTAGATCCATACTTCCCTAACTCCAAAAATTATGAAAGAAAATTCCAGCTGTAGTAAATTTACCAGAGCTTAATATGCAAAAGGTTTCAACATTTTATCACATTCAGACTTTTCTAGGGAATTATTGCAACAACGGTAAACTTTCTGTTTTCAAACAGCAATATGTGGACCTCTAAAATAGGCATAGTAAAGGCTATCAATGCCACTTTTATTGAAATAAAAGATGCAAAACATTTTTATAAATAAATAAAATCCTAACAAAAAAATTGATGCTCCAAGCAAAACACATATCATGTGGTAAATAAAAATATAGCTCCAAGTAAAGTTACCGATGGAAGTAGATGAAAGAGGGGATGCCTTCCGGGGCATCCCCAAGCTTAGGCTCTTGGCTATCCTTGAATATTACCTTGGGGTGCCTTGGGCATCCCCAAGCTTTAGGCTCTTGCCACTCCTTATTCCATAGTCCATCGAATCCTTTCCCTAAACTTGAAAACTTCACAACACAAAACTTAACAGAAAACTCGTAAGCTCGATTAGCTATAAGAAAATAAATCACCACTTCAAGGTACTGTAATGAACTCATTCTTTATTTATATTGGTGTAATATCTACTGTATTCCAACTTCTCTATGGTTTATAAACTATTTTACTAGCCATAGATTCATCAAAATAAGCAAACAACACATGAAAAACAGAATCTGTCAAAAACAGAACAGTCTGTAGTAATCTGAATCAAACGTATACTTCTGGAACTCATAAAATTCTCAAATAAATTCTGGACCTGAGGAATTTATCTATTAATCATCTGAAAAAATAATTAACTAAATATCACTCTCCAAATAAACATGGAAGCAATTCTCGTGAGCGCTAAAGTTTCTGTTTTTTACAGCATGATCAACAAGACTCTCCAAGTCTTCCCAAAGGTTCTACTTGGCACAAACACTAATTAAAGCACAAAACCACATCTAAACAGAATCTAGATGAATTATTTAGTACTAAACAGGAACAAAAGGCAAGGAACAAAGATAAAGTTGGGTTGCCTCCCAACAAGCGCTATCGTTTAACGCCCCTAGCTAGGCATGATGATTTCAATGATGCTCACATAAAAGATAAGAATTGTAACATAAAGGGGGCATCATGAAGAATATGACTACACATTTAAGTCTAACCCACTTCCTATGCATAGGTATTTTGTGAGCAAACAACTTGTGGAACAAGAATCAACTTGCATAGGAAGGTAAAACAAGCATAACTTCAAAACTTTAAGCACATAGAGAGGAAACTTGATATTATTGCAATTCCTACAAGCATAAGTTCCTCCCTCATAATAATTTTAAGTAGCATCATGAATGAATTCAACAATGTAACCAGAACCTAATGCATTCTTTTCATGATCTACAAGCATAGAAATTTAATTACTCTCCACATAAGCAAAATTCTTCTCATGAATAATAGTGGGAGCAAACTCAACAAAGTAACTATCATGGGTTTGAAAATTGAAATCAAGATGACGAGTTTCACTGTTATCATTATTCATTAAAGCATACGTGTCATCACAATAATCATCATAGATAGGAGGCATGCTTTCATCATAATAAATTTGCTCATAAACTTGGGGGACAAAAAATATCATCTTGATCAAACATAGCTTCTCCAAGCTTGTGGCTTTGCATATCATTAGCATCATGGATATTCAAGGAATTCATACTAACAACATTGCAATCATGCTCATCATTCAAAGATTTAGTGCCAAACATTTTAATGCATTCTTCTTCTAGCACTTGAGCACAATTATCGGAATCCTATTTTCATGATAGATATTAAAAAGATGAAGCATATGAGGTAACCTTAATTCCATTTTTGGTAGTTTTCTTTTATAAACTAAACTAGTGCTAAAACAAGAAACAAAAAGATTCGATTGCAAGATCTAAAGATATACCTTCAAGCGCTAACCTCCCCGGCAACGGCGCCAGAAAAGAGCTTGATGTCTACTACACAACCTTCTTCTTGTAGACGCTGTTGGGCCTGCAAGTGCACAGATTTGTAGGACAGTAGCAAATTTCCCTCAAGTGGATGACCTAAGGTTTATCAATCTGTAGGAGGCGTAGGATGAAGATAGTCTCTCTCAAGCAACCCTGCAACCAAATAACAAAGAGTCTCTTGTGTCCCCAACACACCCAATACAATGGTAAATTGTATAGGTGCACTAGTTCGGCGAAAAGATGGTGATGCAAGTGGTATATGGATAGTAGATAAAGGTATTTGTAATCTGAAATTATAAAAACAGTAAGGTAGCAAGTGATAAAAGTGAGCGTAAACGGTATTGCAATGCTAGGAAATAAGGCCTAGGGTTCATACTTTCGCTAGTGTAAGTTCCCTTAACAATACTAACATAATTGGATCACATAACTATCCCTCAACCTGCAACAAAGAGTCACTCCAAAGTCACTAATAGCGGAGAACAAACGAAGAGATTATGGTAGGGTACGAAACCACCTCAAAGTTATTCTTTCCAATCAATCCGTTGGGCTATTCCTATAAGTGTCACAAACAGCCCTAGAGTTCGTACTAGAATAACACCTTAAGACACAAATCAACCAAAACCCTAATGTCACCTAGATACTCCAATGTCACCTCAAGTATCCGTGGGTATGATTATACGATATGCATCACACAATCTCAGATTCATCTATTCAACCAACACAAAGGACCTCAAAGAGTGCCCCAAAGTTTCTACCGGAGAATCACGAAGAGAACATGTGCCAACCCCTATGCATAGGTTCATGGGAGGAACCCGCAAGTTGGTCACCAAAACGTACATCAAGTGAATCACGTGATATCCCATTGTCACCACAGATATCCACGGCAAGACATACATCAAGTGTTCTTAAATCTCTAAAGACTCAATCCAATAAGATAACTTCAAAGGGGAAACTCAATTCATTACAAGAGAGTAGAGGGGGGAGAAAACATCATAGGATCCAACTATAATAGCAAAGCTCGCGATACATCAAGATCGTATCACCTCAAGAACACGAGAGAGAGAGAGATCAAACACATAGCTACTGGTACATACCCTCATCCCCGAGGGAGAACTACTCCCTCCTCATCATGGAGAGCACCGGGATGATGAAGATGGCCACCGGAGAAGGATTTCCCCCTCCGGCAGGGTGCCGGAACGGGTCTAGATTGGTTTTCGGTGGCTACGGAGGCTTCTGGCGGCGGAACTCCCGATCTATTGTGCTCACGGATGTTTTTAGGGTATATGAAGATATATAGGCAGAAGAAGTATGACAGGGGGGCCACGAGGGGCCCACGAGGGTGGAGGGCGCGCCCCCTGCCTCGTGGCCTCCTCGCAGGTCCCCTGACGTGCACTCCAAGTCTTCTAGGCTTCTTTCCTTCCAGAAACGAGTTCCGTGAAGTTTCAGGTCAATTGGACTTCGTTTGATTTTCCTTTTCTTCGAAACCCAAAAACAGGGTAAAAACACAAATTGGCACTGGGATGTGGGTTAATAGGTTAGTCCCAAAAAATGATATAAAAGTGTATAATAAAGCCCATAAACATCCAAAATAGTAGATAATATAGCATGGAGCAATCAAAAATTATAGATACGTTGGAGACGTATCAGGAAGCAGAGGTTGTCATGCACTTTTATGGTTGGATCCACAAAATCTTAATGCAAAAGGACGTCACTTTATATTGCCACTTGTGATATGGACCTTTATTATGCAGTATGTCGCTTTTATTTCTTCCATATCACACGGTCGTATAAAGTTTATTTTCTCCCACACTAATAAGTCATACATATTTAAAGAGCAATTTTTATTGCTTTGCACCGATGACAACTTACTTGGAGGATCTTACTCAATCCATAGGTAGGTATGGTGGACTCTCATGGCAAAACTGGTTTAAGGGTATTTGGAAGCACAAGTAGTATCTCTACTTGGTGCGATGAATTTGGCTAGCATGAGGGGGAAAGGCAAGCTCAACCATGTTGGATGATCCATGACAATATAATTTATCTTAGATATAAGAAAACATAACCCATTACATTGTCTTCCTTGTCCAACGTCAACTCTTTAGCATGTCATATTTTAATGAGTGCTCACAATCATAAAAGATGTCCAAGATAGTATATCTATATGTGAAGACCCCTCTTTCTTTATTACTTCCTATTAATTGCAACGATGACCAAAACTATGTTTGTCAACTCTCAACAACTTTTATTCATCATACTCTTTCTATGTGTGCTCATTACTCTCCATAAGATCCTTATGATCTCTTTGTTTCTTTTTTATTTCTTCCTCTTTTCTTTTATTCACTTAAGATCATGGCAAAAGAATCAAGCCCTTTACTCAACACTAATCTTTATTATATAGCTCACGGACTCGATTACATAGAAGGGTCATAAAGCAAAACTCACAACTAGATCATACTAAGAACTTTTATTCTACTAGATCAAGATATTACCAAAAGGATCGAACTAAGAAAAATGGTAAAGATAAAAGTGATGGTGATACGGTACCGGGGCACTCCCCCAAGCTTGGCAGTTGCCAAGGGGAGTGCCCATACCAGATACTCAATTCTTATTTCTTAGTGAAGAAGGTGGATTTGTTGATGATGGATAGTCGCACATTGAGCGTAGGAGGTCTTCTAACTTGTGGATAATGCCCTTGAGTGCGATGATATGCTCCTTCAACAAAATATTTTCACGTGTGAGATACTTATTTTGTATACGAGCTAACTCAATCATCTTGAAAGCTTCGATCTCCGTTGGGGTAAGAAGATTGTGATCAAGTTGAAGGGTGTCTTCTGTTGCCGGAACTTGGTCCTCCATGGCCTTCTTGATCCCTTCATCCTTGTTGATCTCCATGGGTTCTTCTCTCTTCAGCTCTGTCTTCATTAGCCAAGCATCGTTGCTCTCATGGTTGGAGGAGGAGGGGGACGACATAGTGCCCGGCCTTCACAACACTGACAGAAAACAGCTCGAAACAAAGACAGGAGATTTTTGCGTGATACGGCAGTCAAAACCTCCGGGGGATTATATAATGAATTTTTACCGACCAAAATACGTGTCGTGTAAGAAAATGAAGTCCGGAAAGTGCACGAGGTGCCCATGAGGTAGGGGGCGTGCCCAGGGGGGTAGGGCGCGCCCTCCACCCTCGTGGAGGCCTCATGTCCTTCCCGGACCGCTACTTATTTTTCTATTTTTCTAAATATTCCAAAATGGAGAAATATTGCCTTAAAATTGTTTTGGAGTCGGTTTACTTACCGTACCACATACCTATTCCTTTTCGAAGTCTGAAACGTTCCGGAAAGTGTCCCTTATGTATTCCTCCGGGGTTACGGTTTCAATAACATTGGTTTCAACATTTATGGGATTACCTAAGATATAGTGTTTGATTCTTTGACCGTTCACCACCTTCGGATTTGTGCCTTTGAAGTTGTTGATTTTTATGGCACCGGAACGGTATAGACCTCCTCGATAACGTAAGGACCTTCCCATTTAGAGAGAAGTTTTCCTGCAAAAAATCTTAAACGAGAGTTGTATAGCAATACATAATCACCTACATTAAACTCACGCTTTTGTATCCTTTTGTCATGCCATCTTTTAACTTTTTCTTTAAACAACTTGGCATTTTCGTAGGCTTGGGTTCTCCATTCATCGAGTGAGCTAATATCAAATAACCTCTTCTCACCGGCAAGTTTAAAATCATAATTGAGCTCTTTAATAGCCCAATATGCCTTGTGTTCTAGTTCGAGAGGTAAGTGACATGCTTTTCCATAAACCATTTTATACGGAGACATACCCATAGGATTTTTATATGCAGTTCTATAGGCCCATAATGCATCATCAAGTTTCTTGGACCAATTCTTTCTAGACCTATTGAGTCTTTTGCAAAATTAATTTGAGTTCTCTATTACTCAATTCTACTTGACCACTAGACTGTGGGTGATAAGAGATGCAATTCTATGATTACATCATATTTAGCAAGCATTTTACGGAAAGCACCATGAATAAAATGTGAACCACCATCAGTCATTAAATATCTAGGGACTCCAAATCTGGAAAAATAACTTCTTTAAGCATTTTAATAGAAGTGTTATGATCAGCACTACTAGTTGGAATAGCTTCTACCCACTTAGTAACGTAATCAACAGCAACAAATCTCTCCTTCTTT
>NC_053026.1:543355860-543389677 GCF_003073215.2 Triticum urartu
TTATATTTAAGGTGACACCTGTAGTGCCGTTCGCATGTGACGGCCGTGGAGTAGTCGACCAGCCAGTCCTCCGGCTCCATGGAGCCAGTGTACTTGGGCGTGTCTCTTGGGAGTGTGAACCCTTTGGGAAAGGGCTCGTCTCGAATGCGGGGCCCAAAACAAGGCGGACCCAACTCGTCTTCTTCTTCCAGCGCCAGGGATCGGTAAAGTCGGTCGATCCGGTGGCGGGCGTCGTTTTCTCCGACTCCCTCTCGGCGGCCAAGGCGGTCGCCGAGAGTCGGATGGTCAATAGGCGGCGGGGAGACTCGCCTTTCCTTGCGAGGAGGAGGAGGCGGACAGTCGTCCCGTCGTTCCACTGCTCTCGGGCGGCCGTCTTGGTCGCGCTCTATGGTAATGTGAGTCCGGCTGTGGCTGACAGCCGGATCCTTGTCTTTCCTTCCTCGGGCGCTGCCAGTCGGTGTCCGAGACGTCGCGCCTTGATCTCGGCGTGGAGGCTGGTCATCGTTTTGTCGCTGCGGCGCCTCCGTGCGGCAGTCGGCCTCGTTCTGCGTGGCAGCCGTGTCGAGGAGCCGTTGGACTCGCTGCGTCATTAGGCGGCGCTCTTCGCCCTCGAAGTTGTCCAGCTCGTCCGCCGCCACCTGGGCGGCTCGAATGTTCTCCGCAGGCGTGGCGTACACAGGGCGATTTTCCCCGAACAGGTTGGTGATGGCCACGCCGCGCTGCTGGACCGCGCCAAGGCGGCTAGGCCCAGCTGGGGCTGGCGAGCCACCCACAGCGCGATCCATCTCACACTGGTAGGCTTCTGACAAGCGTCTCATGCTAGCCAGCTTCTTCGCGCCTTCGACGAGCTGAAGGCGGTGCGCCTCCAATGTCTCCGCGTCAGCGTCTTCCGGAAAAAACGCAGTCAGGTCTTGTAGTGCCGCGCCAAGTGGGTCATGCGCTCCTCCGCTGGGAGGCTCGTCATGACCGATGATGAGCACCTCAGTGACGGTGCTTCCGTCACTCTCGACGCGAGGGAGAGGTTCGTTGTAGACCACCACGTTGGTGGGGAACGCGTCGAGCGACACGGTGTCAGAGTCGACCAGCATCGGGTCGATGGAGCCTACAGACTCCAAGTCCACGGCAGGCTCGCCGGTGACGTGGAGTTGGTCGAGGAGGCCCGCGAGGAGGCTCTCGGGGCCACCCGTGCCTGCGTTGGATCCAGGTTCGTCGGAGAGGCGAACCTCGCCGACAAGATCGGCGAGGTAGCTGGCTGCGCAGGCGATCTCAACGCCGTGCAGAGCGTCAGCGCAAACTCCGTCTGGCGTGCCGGGCTGGCTGCGCTCGCCAGGGACAAAAAGGGTTCCCATCCAGAGCAGGTCTCCGGACAACGGTGCACCAGGCCCCACGGTGGGCGCCAAATGTCGGGGGTTGGGTGCGACATATGCCAAAGGATGGCTTATCATGGTCGGGGCGAGTAGAACGTCGCCGGTGCCTGGAAACGGGATAAGGCGAAGACATGCACGCCGGCAAATCTTACCCAGCTTCAGGGCTCTCCGGGGAGATAATACCCCTACTGCTGCTCTACGGGGTCTCCGCATGATCACTATGGCAAAGTGTTTACACGGTTGCTCCTTGAGCTGTTTCCTGGAGGTAGGAGAAGGCAAGGCTAGCTCTCTCCTTCCTATATGATCTAGTCTAGTGCTAATGGATTCCAACCCTTTGCATGGATGCCCCGGGGGGTTTATATAGGCCTACCCCCCAGGGGTACAATGGTAATCCGGCTGGGCGCGGGCCCAGCCGTCAGTCTCACTGGACGACGTATTATCCGCCGACTCCTGGGGCCCGCCGACTGGTGGGCCCCAGCAGACTCGCTCGGTACGGAGCCGACAGGCCGTGTCTGCCGCGGGCGGGTCTTGCCGGCTGCAGATTACTTTAGCCGTGCCTCTAATGACGCAGGCTCGGTCATGAGGTCGTGGCGACAGCTCCGCCGTCTGGCGGGCGATCACTGTGGCCACTACTTGTCGTGTCTGATTAATGGCGCGTGGGGCCCGTGGGAGGGGCCGGCCGACTTCTGGTGCCCGACTCCCATCCGGGCCGACTGGTGGTGCTTTCGCCGTCTTTCGTACGCCCGCCGACTGGTGGGACCCATCATCCCTGGGTCGTACCTGCAGGCCGTCGTGAGCACAGGGCTCCGCCCCCTGGGGCTGACGTCAGGGCCGGCATGGCAATAGTGTCGCGCCGTGCGGAGATCTCCGCAGGTACGGCGTACTGTAGCCACGCCTGCCCTTGGAAAAGGGGTGGGAATGGACCTTACTATGGCCACTCCCCATCCCGTCCCTCTTTATGAGGGCATGGGGGTTGTTGGTGTCGCGGGCCGACTCCCCAAGGCCGGCTTCTCTGGAAGTCGCCAGTCAGGAGTCGGCTCATCCTGAAGTCGTCCCTGGAACTCGGCCATGAGTGGGCAGTCGGCTGCCTCGCCGCTGACTCTCAGAAGGTAGCTCTTCGTCCTGGGGTCTCGAGGGGCGCAGTCTGCCTCAATGTCTTGAAAGGTTCTGGGCCTGGGTTAGCCTACCCGTGGCCATTACTCCGACAATCGGGATACCGACGATCGAATCTCGGGCAAGTATCGTACCCATAGACAAAGGGAATTGTATACGGGATTGATTAAATCCTCGACATCGTGGTTCATCCGATGAGATCATCGTGCAACATGTGGGAGCCAACATGGGTATCCAGATCCCGCTGTTGGTTATTGACCGGAGAGTCGTCTCGGTCATGTCTGCATGTCTCCCGAACCCGTTGGGTCTACACACTTAAGGTTCGGTGACGCTAGGGTTGTAGAGATATTAGTATGCGGTAACCCGAAAGTTGTTCGGCGTCCTAGATGAGATCCTGGACATCACGAGGAGTTCCGGAATGGTCCGGAGGTGAAGATTTATATATAGGAAGTCCAGTTTCGGCCATCGGGAAAGTTTCGGGGGTAATCGGTATTGTACCGGGACCACCGGAAGGGTCCAGGGGGTCCACCGGGTGGGGCCACCTATCCCGGACGGCCCATGGACTGAAGTGGGAGGGGAACCAGCTCCTGGTGGGCTGGTGTGCCTCCCATGGGCCTCCCCCTGCGCCTAGGGTTGGAAACCCTAAGGGTGGGGGGGGGGCGCCCCACCTGACTTGGAGGGCAAGTCCCCCCTTGGCCGCCGCCGCCCTTGGAGATTGGATCTCCTAGGGCCGGCGCCCTCCCTAGGGGTCCTATATATAGTGGTGGGAGAGAGGGCAGCCGCACCCAAGTCCCTGGCGCCTCCCTCTCCCTCCGTGACACCTCTCCCTCTCGTTGGTGCTTGGCGAAGCCCTGCCGAGATCCCGCTGCTTCCACCACCACGCCGTCGTGCTGCTGGATCTCCATCAACCTCTCCTCTCCCCTTGCTGGATCAAGAAGGAGGAGACGTCTCTCCTTTCCGTACGTGTATTGAACACGGAGGTGCCGTCCGTTCGGTGCTAGGATCTGTTGGGGAACGTAGCAGAAATTTAAAAATTTCTATGCATCACCAAGATCAATCTATGGAGTAATCTAGCAACGAGGGGAAGGGGAGTGCATCTACATACCCTTGTAGATCGCTAAGCGGAAGCGTTGCAAGAACGCGGATGAAGGAGTCGTACTCGCAGCGATTCAGATCGCGGTTGATTCCGATCTAAGCGCCGAACAACGGCGCCTCCGCGTTCAACACACGTGCAGCCCGGTGACTGTCTCCCACGCCTTGATCCAGCAAGGGGAGAAGGAGAGGTTGGGGAAGACTCCATCCAGCAGCAGCACGATGGCGTGGTGGTGAGGGAGGAGCGTGGCAATCATGCAGGGCTTCGCCAAGCATCGCGGGAGAGGAGGAGGACTTGGGAGAGGGGGAGGGCTGCGCCAGAACTTGGGTGCGGCTGCCCTCCCACCCCCCACATATATATAGGGGGCAAGGGAGAGGGGGCCGGCCCCCTCAGATCCAATCTGAGGAGGGCGGCCGCTAGGGGGGTTGCCTTGCCCCCTAAGGCAAGGGGGCGCCCCCCCTTAAGGGTTCCCCTTAAACCCTAGGCGCATGGGCCCTAGGGGGGAATGCGCCCACCCCACTAAGGGGCTGGTCCCTCTCCACACACAGCCCATAGGGCCCTCCGGGGAAGGTGGACCCTCCCAGTGGACCCCCGGAACCCCTTTGGTAGTCCTGGTACAATACCGGTAACCCCCCGAATTATTCCGGTGACCGTATGATGAATTCCCATATATAAATATTTACCTCCTGACCATTCCAGAACTCCTCGTGACGTCCGGGATCTCATCCGGGACTCCGAGAACATTCGGTAACCATCGCAATCTATTCCCTATAACCCTAGCGTCATCGAACCTTAAGTGTGTAGACCTACGGGCTCCGGGAGTCATGCAGACATGGCTGAGACAACTCTCCGTCAATAACCACAGCGGATCTGGATACCATGTTGGTTCCCACACGCTCCACGATAATCTCCATCGATGAACACGATGTCAAGGATTCAATCAATCTCGTATACATTCCCTTTGTCTATCGGTATGATACTTGCCCGAGATTCGATCGTCGGTATCCCGATACCTTGTTCAATCTCGTTACTGGCAAGTCTCTTTACTCGTTCCGTAACACATCATCCCGTGATCAACTCCTTGGTCACATTGTGCACATTATGATGATGTCCTACCGAGTGGGCCCAGAGATACCTCTCCGTGACACGGAGTGACAAATCCCAGTCTCGATTCGTGCCAACCCAACAGACACTTTCGGAGATACCTGTAGTGTACCTTTATAGCCACCCAGTTACGTTGTGACGTTTGGCACACCCAAAGCACTCCTACGGTATCCGGGAGTTGCACAATCTCATGGTCTAAGGAAATGATACTTGACATTAGAAAAGCTTTAGCATACGAACTACACGATCTTGTGCTAGGCTTAGGATTGGGTCTTGTCCATCACATCATTCTCCTAATGATGTGATCCCGTTATCAGACATCCAATGTCCATGGTCAGGAAACCGTAACCATCTATTGATCAACGAGCTAGTCAACTAGAGGCTTACTAGGGACATGGTGTTGTCTATGTATCCACACATGTATCTGAGTTTCCTATCAATACAATTCTAGCATGGATAATAAACGATTATCATGAACAAGGAAATATAATAATAACTAATTTATTATTGCCTCTAGGGCATATTTCTAACAGTCTCCCACTTGCACCTAGAGTCAATAATCTAGTTCACATCGCCATGTGATTAACACTCACAGGTCACATCGCCATGTGACCAACATCCAAAGAGTTTACTAGACTCAATAATCTAGTTCACATCACTATGTGATTAACACTCAATGAGTTCTGGGTTTGATCATGTTATGCTTGTGAGAGAGGTTGTAGTCAACGGGTCTGCCATATTCAGATCCCTATGTATTTCGCAAAACTTTATGTCATATCGTAGATGCTGCTACCACGTTCCACTTGGAGCTAAGAGAGAGATTGTTGCTCCATTATACGTATCCGGTATCTCTACTCAGAGCTATCCGGATAGGTGTTAAGCTTGCATCGACGTAACTCTTTACGTCGAACTCTTTATCACCTCCATAACCGAGAAACATTTCCTTATTCCTCTGAGGACAATTTTGACCTCTATCTGGTGATCCAGTCCTAGATCACCTTTGTACC
Source organism: Triticum urartu (assembly GCF_003073215.2). Classification (NCBI taxonomy): domain Eukaryota; kingdom Viridiplantae; phylum Streptophyta; class Magnoliopsida; order Poales; family Poaceae; genus Triticum; species Triticum urartu. The sequence goes on from NC_053026.1 coordinate 543,361,545, forward strand.
CTCTTGCCAGACATGTGGCAAGGCACACATCAGGTGCGGTACTCAGCATGGCATACCGTATAGAGCCTATGAAAAGAGCATAGGGGACGACCTTCGTCCTTCCTCTTTCTTCCGCCGTGGTCAAGCTTTGAGTCTTACACATTCACACCTTACAACTCAGGTAAGAACCCCTTCTTTGACTGATCTATTTTGAACTCCTTCAAAAACATGTCAAGGTGTGCATTCTTTGAAAGTATCATCAGGCGTCTTGATCTATTTCTATAGATCCTGATGCCCAATATGTAAGCAGCTTTATCCAGGTCTTCCTTTGAAAGCACTCTTCAAACAACCGTTTATGCTTTCCAGAAATTCTACATCATTTCGAATCAACAATATGTCATCCACATATACTTATCAGAAATGTTGTAGTGCTCCCACTCACTTTCTTGTAAATACAAGTTTCTAGCAAACATTGTATAAACCTAAAAGCTTTGATCACTCCATCAAAGCATATATTCTGACTCCGAGATGCTTGCTCTAGTCCATAGAAGGATCGCTGGAGCCAACATACCTTTTAGCATCCTTAGGATCGACAAAACTTTGATTGTATCACATACAACTCTTTCTTACGAAAACTGGTAAGAAAACTTGTTTTTGACATCCATCTGTCAGATTTCATAATCGAAAAATACAGCTAATGCTAACATGATTCCGACGGACTTAAGCATCGCTACGGGTGAGAAATTCTCATCATAGTCAACTCCTTGAACTTGTGAAAAGACTCTTTCCCACAAGTCGAGCTTCATAGAACGGTAACATTACCGCCCACGTCCGTCTTCTTCTTAAAGATCCATTTATCTCAATGGCTTGCCGATCATCGGGCAAGTCCACCAAAGTCCATACTTTGTTCTGATACATGGATCCTATCTCGGATTTCATGGCTTCTAACCATTTGTCGGAATACGGGCCCACCATCGCTTCTCCATAGCTCGTAGGTTCATTGTTGTCTAACAACATGATATCTAAGACAGGATTACCGTACCACTTAGGAGTAGTACATATCCTTGTCGACCTACGAGGTTCGATAGCAACTTGATCCGAAGCTTCATGATCACTATCATTAACTTCCTATTCAACAGACGTAGGCGCCACAGAAAACATCTTTCTGTGTTGCATCACTCTCTGGTTGAAGTAAAGGTTCGACAACCTCATCAAGTTCTATCTTCCTCCCACTCAATTCTTTCGAGAGAAACTCCTTCTCGAGAAAGGACCCGTTCTTAGCGACAAACAATTTGCCCTCGGATCTGAGATAGAAGGTATACCCAACTGTCACCTTTGGGTATCCTATGAAGATGTGTTTGTCCGCTTTGGGTTCGAGCTTCTCCGGCTGAAGCCTTAAGCATCGCAGCCCCAAACATTAAGAAACGACAACTTTGGTTTCTTGCCAAACCAATGTTCATACGACGTCGTCTCAACGGACTTATATGGTGTCCTATCTAAAGTGAATGCAGCTGTCTCTAATGCATAACCTCAAAATAATAGCGGTAGATCGGTAAGAGACATCATAGATCGCACCATATCTCATAAGGTTCGATTACGACGTTTGGACACACCATTACCCTGTGGTGTTCCAGGTGGCTTCAACTGTGAAACAATTCCACAATGTCTTAAGTGTTTGCCAAACTCATAACTCAGAAATTCTCATTGATCAGATCGTAGGAATTTGATCTTCTTGTTATGATGATTCTTAACTTCACTCTGAAATCACTTGAACTTTTCAAACATTTCAGACTTGTGCTTCATTAAGTAAATATACCTATATCTACTCAAATCGTTAGTGAAGATGAGAAAATAGCGATATCCACCGCACGCTTCAATTCTCATTGGATCACACGCATCAGCATGTATGATTTCCAACAAGTCACTTGCCCGTTTCATTGTACCTGAAAGCGGGGTCTTAGTCATCCTGCCCATGAGGCATGGCTCGCATGTGTCAAGCGATTCAAAATCAAGTGACTCCAAACATCCATCGACATGGAGTTTCTTTATGCATCTTACGCCAATATGACCTAAGCGGCAGTGCCACAAGAAAGTGGTACTATCATTATTAACTCTACATCTTTTGGCGTGAACATGCGTATTACCACGACCGAGATTCAATGAACCATTCACATAGGGTGCATGACCATGAAAGGTATTATTCATGTAAACAGAATAACCATTATTCTCTAACTTAAATGAATAACCGTATTGCAATGAACATGATCTAATCATATTCATGCTCAACGTAGACACCTGATAACATTTATCTAGGTTCAATACTAATCCCGAAGGCAGATGGAGCGTGCGATGGTGATCTCATCAACTTTGGAAACACTTCCAACACACATCGTCACCTCGCCCTTAGCCAGTCTCCGTTTAGTCCGTAGCTTTTGCTTCAAGTCACCAATAATAGCAACTGAACCGGTATCCAATACCCAGGTGCTACCAGGAGTACTAGTGAGGTACACATTAATAACACGTATATACTTTGTTGAAGTTGCCAGCCTTCTTATCTACCATGCATTTGGGGTAATTCCGCTACCAGTGACCGTTCCCCTTACAATAAAAGCACTTAGTGTAAGTGCATCTAGTGCCACCCCTAGTTGTTTTGGAGTATTGACGACAAACCTAGTTGAGGGACTAATGTGTTTGTGAGAATTGCAGGATAACACAGGTAGAAGTCCCTCATTGATTCGGTTTTCCTACCAGAGATGACCCCTAAAAATGTATGAAGACATTGAAGTCAAAGGTGGTATATGAAGATATTCACATTGAAGACTATGACAAGAGAAGACACCACATGAAGCCTATGGAGCTCGAAGACTTAGATCTTTCGTAGTTCTCTTTCTTCTGTGTTGAGTCATAGGAACCAACGTACTGTTAAGTGGGGTCCAAGAGAACCAGTCAGAATGACTGAAGTGATGCTTAAACAAAACCTATGTCTTCGAGTGAAGACTTTGAGAGCGAATCTTGTCCAGAGTCGGGCAAGTCAGCTTTGCTTGAAGCCCAAGTAAAGTTGCCGTGTGAGTTTGAAATCTGACCGTTGGAACACGTGTCAGTTCCTTAGTGACCCAGGGTCATTTCGGACAAATCAGGTCGGGTTGCCAAGTGGCTATAAATAGCCCACCCCCTACAACCATAAACGGTTGGCTGCTCAGATTCAGAGTACGGCTTTTGTCGTTTGAGAGCAACCCACCTCGAAGCCTTTGAGAGAGAATTCCTTGCGAGGATAAAGCCCTAACCACCCAGAGCCAAAGAGAATTAGGCATCACTTAAGTCTTCTTGTCTGTGTGATCTGAAGACTTATTACACTTGAGGACTGTGCATCCTCCAGCCGGTTAGGCGTCGCGTTCTGAGCATCCAAGAGACATTGTGGATTGCCGGTGAACGAAGTCTGTGAAGGTTTGGGAGTCTACCTTGAAGACTTACCAGAGTGATTGGGCGAGGTCTGTGTGACCTTAGCTCAAGGGGAATACGGTGAGGACTGGGTGTCCTGAGCTGCGTGTTCAGGACTGGGTGTCCGGGACTGTGTGTCCTAAGGTTTAAATACCTAGCCGCCCTAACCAGACGTACAGTTGTCACAGCAACTGGAACTGGTCCAACAAATCATTGTCTTCAGCGAGTCACTGGTTTCATCTTCCCTTCCCTTTACTTACTGTTACTCCTTGTGAAGTCATTGTATGTTCGCACTATCTTTTGTCTTCACTGAGTGACTGCGTGTTCTGTGTGGCTTCACAATATCTTCCTACCTGATCCTTACTACATTGCTGCTATTAGTCATTGTGCTTTCACTCTATTGAATACTTGACTATGGCTTGCCTAGTGTAGTCTACCTTCCGCTGCAGGGTAATAGGTTTATTTCTATCGTTTGTCTTCATAACTTCCACGTTTTGAAGACTTTCATAAAAATCGCCTATTCACCCCCTCTAGTCGATATAACGCACTTTCAATTGGTATCAGAGCAAGGTGCTCCCTTGTTCTGTGTGATTCGGTTTAACCACCTGGAGTTTTAGCTATGTCGACTGCAGGGATAATTAAAGTCTCCGTTGCGTGCCCCGTCTTCGATGGAACTGAATATCCCTACTGGAAGAATAAGATGCGCATGCATCTTGAAGCCATTGACATCGACCTATGGTATGTCGTCAAGAACGGCGTTCCCAAGGCTGGAGAAGGTGTCACTGCTGCTGATGTCAAGAAGTTCGTTCAACTGGACTCTACTGCCAAGAATATCATCTGTGGTCATCTGACCAAAGGACAGTATGGCCGTGTGAGTGCTTTGGAAACATCTAAGCTGGTCTGGGACTGGCTCTCCAAGGTCAATGAAGGCGTCTCAACCCAGAGAGATCAGAGAATCAGTGTCCTTCGCAACCTCTTCAACCGCTTCAAGCGAAATGACAATGAGAATGTCCAGCTCACATTTGACCGACTCACTGACATCACAAATGAGCTTCAAGCCCTCGGCGCTACTGAGATCACCAAACATGAAGTCGTCAAGACACTACTGAGATCACTTGATAGTTCGTTTGACACCCTAGCCCTGATGATTCAAGAACGTCCTGATTTCAAGACACTCGATCCGTCTGACATACTTGAGAGGCTCAACACACATGAGTTTCAGCTTTCTGAGAAAAGAGATATCTACGGTCCAAACTATGGGCGAACTCGTGCCTTGAAGGCAAAAGCTGTCTCCTCATCTGAAGAAGAATCTGACAGCAGTTCGGATGATCCTGAAGACATTGGAAGGGAACTTGCTATGCTTGTGAAGAAGTTCCAAAAATTCACCAAGAAGAAAGGTTTCAGAAAGTCTTCCCGATCAAGCTCAAGGAATGATGAAGCTTCTGCTCACGACTACAAGAAGAAAACATGTCACAAGTGCAAGAAACCTGGCCACTTCATCTCTGAGTGTCCACAGTGGGACAATGAGAACAAAAAGAAGAAGAAGAGCAAGGAATATGACTCTGACGACAAGAAGAAGAAGAAATACTCAAAGTCTTCTTCCAAGTCTTCCTCAAAGTCTTCATCACACAAGAAGAGCTCATCTGGCAAGGCACGTGCGTTTGTTGGCAAGGAAATGGATTCAGAGGAGGAGTCCGCTTCTGAGGAGGCGGAGGTGGAGTCTGAGGAGGAGTCCGATTCAGGCGTCGCAAGTCTGGCTACAGCATACGTTGCCAAGTCCATCTTCAACACTGAAGACAATGACTTCATCACCGACACCGATGCAAATGACAAGGACTACTCCGCTTCTACCTACTGCTTCATGGCACGCGGTGCCAAGGTAAACACACGCACTACTCACTATCAAACATCTAGTGACGATGACTCTGATTGTGGTTCAAAACCCAGCTACAAAACACTTGCTAAAATTGCAACTGAACAACAGAAAGCTATGGAACATATTCAAAAACTGTTAGACAGAAGCGATGATCTGTTAGGTGCTGAAATGACTCGATCTGAATCCTTAATTGAAGACATAAAAAATCTTCACGTTAAGTATGAGGAACTTGAAAGTCGTCATGAAACTCTCTCAACAACTCATGAAAAGCTTTCCTATGATTATCTTCAAAGGAAGCAAGATCTTGAGAAATTGAGAGCGGCTCATGAAGATCTTCAAAAGGAAAACGAGTCACTTCGCGCCAAACAGATCAGTTCCGCTCAGGAAGGATTTGAACCACCATGTCTTAAATGCATTGAGCGTGATAATGCTACTTCTGTTGCTGAATGTTCTACTGCTACTACTGTTGCAATATCTTCAACTGTTGATGTGGTAACTAACCCCTCTGCTGAGGATACCACTGCTATTGCTGATGAGAATGCTAGGTTGAAGACATTGCTTGAAACAGGGATGTACAAAAGTCTTAAAGGGCATCAGACACTATGTGATGTCCTCAAAAAGCAGATTCTGAACCGAAACCCGAGGAAAGAGGGTGTTGGGTTCGTAAGGAAAATGAATGCTGATGGCTCTTACTGGAAACCTGAGCAGTACCCCAAAACCACGTGGGTTGCTGCAAAGGAACCTTCAGCAGATCCATCCAATCTATCTGGCTTCACTTGTGCTAACCCCATTATCATTGATGAATCCCTTGATGCAAACTATAACTGTTTAAGAATCAGAATGGTGAAGTGTTTGCCAGGTACATTGGTACTAACTGCAGGAATGGACCGCCTATGAAGAAGATCTGGGTTCCGAAAAGGTGTCTGGAGAATCTTCCTGTGAATGTCATCATGACACCTCACGTGAAGAAGACAAACCTCAGACCAAAGGCTTCATACGGTCCAAAGGCTTCATACAGACAGAGGACTCACCTGAGTCGCACTAACGCAAATGTTTTGCAGGGAAACCATACTCAGGCATATGAATATGAGAGCGGTTCATCAAACCGCCATGTTCATAAGACCAAGAACTATTCTGCTTATTCTTATGAGTACTATTGTCCGCCTGCAAGACTGTTTGCTAGGGCTCCAAAGCCAAAGTTCTCAGATGCTGCACTTAGACTTATTGCTTCTAAGCCACCCTTGAAGATGTGGGTGGCTAAGAAAGCTTAACTCTCTTTTGCAGGGAAAGGTCTCCAGCAGAAAACCAAAATCGTCTGACGCTATTGCTGGGGACCTTAAACATCTTGTAGGGCGCAAGATCAAATGCCCGAATGGTCTTACTATGTACTTCGTTCCTGAATCGCTTGCTACTCTCCCTATTAGTCCTAATCTGGATCTAAGCTTTCATAACCCACTGGTTCGTCAAATGTTTTTGCTTCACAATGCTCTTCGTGAAGCCTATCCCCCTAACTGCACTGTAGGGTACGACACCAGCGTCTTCAGAATGGATTATTGATAGTGGGTGTACAAATCACATGACTGGCAAAAGAAGCCTTCTTATGGACTCAACCTTACGTCCATCCGACAAGAGCCACATCACATTTGCTGACACTGGTAAAAGTAAGGTATTGGGTCTAGGTAGAGTTGCAATCTCAAGGGATCAACACATGGATAAAGTCATGCTTGTTGAATCCCTTGGCTTCAACTTAATGTCTGTCTCAATGCTTTGCGATTTAAACATGATCGTAATATTTGGAAAATATCGTTGCCTTGTTCTAATGGAATCTGACAAGTCTCTAGTATTTGAAGGGTATCGAAAGATGATTTGTACGTGGTAGATTTCTCAGCAGGACCACAGCTTGCCGTATGTCTTCTAGCAAAAGCTTCAGAATGCTGGCTCTGGCATCGGAGGCTTGGGCATGCTGGCATGAGGAACCTCCACACCCTGGCAAAGAAGAAGCATGTCATAGGCATCGAGGGCGTCAAGTTCAAGAAAGATCACTTATGCGGTGCCTGTGAGGCAGGAAAGATGACGAGGGCCAAACATCCCTCGAAGACAATCATGACCACTACTCGACCCTTCGAACTGCTTCACATGGATCTTTTCGGTCCCACTCATTACTCAACTCTTACTACTACTGCTTGTCTCTATGGCTTTGTCATTGTTGATGATTATTCTAGATATACTTGGGTGCACATAATCCTTTACAAGACTGAAGTGCAGGATGTCTTCAGACGCTTCGCCAATCGAGCAATGAACAACTATGGCGCCAAGATAAAGCATATCAGAAGTGACAATGGCACTGAATTCAAGAACACTGGCCTTGATACATATCTTGATACCTTGGGCATCACACATGAATTCTCAGCCCCGTACACGCCACAGCAGAATGGGGTCGTCGAACGCAAGAACAGAACACTCATTGAGATGGCCAGAACGATGCTAGATGAATACAAGACTCCAAGAAAATTCTGGCCTGAAGCCATTGATACTGCATGCCATACAATCAATCGTGTTTATCTTCACAAGCTTCTGAACAAGACATCTTATGAGCTCCTTACTGGCAAGAAGCCAAATGTCAGTTACTTCAGAGTATTTGGCGCCAGGTGCTGGATCAAGGACCCACATCACACCTCAAAGTTTGCACCAAAAGCACATGAGGGTTTTATGCTTGGATATGGAAAGGATTCGCACTCCTACAGAGTCTTCAATCTCTTTCATTACAAAGTGGTTGAAACAGTGGATGTGCGGTTCGATGAGACCAACGGTTCACAAAGAGAGCAACTGCCAAATGTGCTAGATGAAGTTCCATCCAGTGAATCAATCAAGCTAATGGGAACTGGAGAAATTATACCTTCTGAAGCTCATCCTGAAGAAGAACTTATCATCTCAGCACCTGATCAACATGAAGACAATGCTCAGCCTGAAGACATTCCTTCTAACAACGACAATGATCAGCAAGAGCAAAGTCTTCGCCCTGTACATCCTCGCTTGCCAATGAAGTGCAGATTGAAAGAATAATTGATAGCATCAATGCACCCGGTCCACTCACTCGTTCAAGGGCAACTCAGCTAGCAAATTTCTGTGGGCACTTCGCATTCGTCTCAATAACAGAACCCAAGAAAGTTGAAGAAGCCTTCATGGAACCTGAATGGATTCAAGCTATGCAAAGACGAGCTTCAATAGTTTGAGCTGAATAATGTATGGGAACTGGTCAAGCGTCCCGATCCTCGGAAGCACAACATAATAGGCACCAAATGGATATACCGCAACAAGCAAGATGAGCATGGTCAAGTTGTCAGAAACAAAGCTCGTCTCGTTGCTCAAGGATATACTCAAGTGGAAGGCATTGACTTCGATGAAACATTTGCTCCTGTGGCTAGACTTGAAGCCATACGCATACTGCTGGCCTATGCAAATCATCACAACATACTTCTTTATCAAATGGATGTGAAGAGCGCCTTCCTCAATGGCAAGATTGAAGAAGAAGTGTATGTTGCACAACCTCCTGGCTTTGAAGATCCAAAACATCCTGACATGGTATACAAGCTCAACAAGGCACTGTATGGCCTCAAACAAGCCCCTCGGGCCTGGTATGACACACTCAAATACTTCCTGAAGAGCAAAGGCTTCATACCTGGTTCTCTCGACCCCACTCTCTTCACGAAGACATATGATGGTGAACTGTTTGTGTGCCAAATATATGTGGATGACATTATCTTCGGCTGCACCAATCAGAAGTACAGTGAAGAGTTTGGATATATGATGCAAGAGCAATATCAAATGTCTATGATGGGAGAGCTGAAGTTCTTTCTCGGTCTTCAAATACGACAGCAACGCAACGGCATCTTCATATCTCAAGAGAAGTATCTCAAAGATTGCCTGAAGAAGTTCGGTATGCAAGACTGCAAAGGCTTCACGACGCCAATGCCAGCCAAGCATCATCTGGGTCCTGACGACAATGGTAAAGAGTTCGATCAAAAGGTATACCGCTCCATGATTGGTTCTTTACTTTATCTATGTGCATCTAGGCCAGATATTATGCTTAGTGTTTGCATGTGTGCTCGATTTCAAGCGGCACCAAAGGAGTCGCATCACTTAGCTGTGAAGCGAATTCTTCGATATTTGGCTCACACCCCAACTCTAGGATTATGGTATCCAAAGGGCTCAGAGTTTGATCTGGTTGGATTCTCGGATGCTGATTATGCTGGTGACAAAGTTGATCGCAAGTCTACATCAGGCACATGTCACTTTCTGGGACGATCACTTGTATGTTGGTCTTCAAAGAAGCAGAACTGTGTATCTCTCTCCACTGCTGAATCTGAATACATTGCTGCTGGATCTTGCTGCGCTCAGCTTCTGTGGATGAAGCAAACGCTCAAAGACTATGGCATTCATCTGAAGCAAGTGCCACTCTACTGCGACAACGAAAGCGCCATCAAGATTGCCAACAACCCAGTTCAGCACTCGAAGACAAAGCACATTGAAATTCGTCATCACTTTCTCAGAGATCATGTTGTGAAGGAAGATATTGATATCATACACGTCAACACTGAAGAGCAATTGGCAGATATCTTCACCAAGCCCTTGGATGAGAAGAGATTTTGCAAGTTACGGTGTGAGCTAAATATCCTGGAATCCTCAAATGTCCTGTGATCAGGCACACATCCTAACCCTTATGCATATTGATGACTTAGATGTGCAACACACGAAGTAAAGTATATCTTCAATCAATGAAGACATACATTCTAAGTGTGAATACATTAATGTGGAATTTGACTTCGGAGCGCCACGATAATTGTGCGCCGTGTCTGGGTCTAATACTTCCTATACGGTGGGTAACGCCACCACCAAATGTTCTATTTTGAAGTGTTTCACTCATGGCGTTACCTTGCTATGTCTTCACATTTGGTTTGGCTTCAATCTCAACATGTCTTCATGATTATCTTCACTATGTTGATTATATATATATATACTAGTGTTCTGTCCTCTACAGCATTCACTTATAGCTATGTCTTCTTGTTGAATCTTTTGAACTAAGTGAATGTGATCGGACCCTAACCTCTCTATGCTATCTATCTCAAACTCTATCTCTCCAAATCATATGCATTCTATTGAAACTGTCGAATGTCTTCTCTGCGTCCTTGTCAGCAGAAGATACAAAGACAAACCTTAAGTCCACTTTCAATGCTCATTCCTCCACATGAAACCCGGAGAAGTAGGAACGACCACCCGACAATCCAGGCGTGCGTGGGACGTGGAACAAACCCCAAAATTCTGCATAATGGCCACGTGTTCCTCAGATGCGAATCGCCAGGGGCACCTGTGTAATAACGCAGTGCCGCCCCTGTACCTATAAATACACACTTCACGGCGGTCATTATCTCTTCTTCCACTCTCGCACGAACCCTAGCGCCACCGCTAGCCCTCGACGACGCCGGCGACGAAGCGCTTCGCTGCCGCAACCTCTCCGACGCCGTCTTCACGCCGACCGCGGACATCGTCCTCTCCGCCGTCGCCGTAGGTGTCCTCCGTCGCCAAGTTAGGGCACGGAAGATCGAACTGCTCGGCCTCATCTTCCACTCCGTCTAGCAGTTCTTAGTGTGGTAAATAAAACTTCCTTTTTACGGCACCGTTGATCCTATGGCTTTGTCACTTTCTACCACAAGCAGTTTCTATTCACACAAGTTAGATCTCTCTCATACTGCATCTCATAACATGCCTAGTATATTCACTTATGCTTCACAAAGTAGTTAGATTCCTCACTTGTACTGATCTCTGGATTCGTACAAATCTGGAACCAACTCCTTATCTATGAGTGAATGTCTTCGCACGATGAGGTCAATGTCTTCTAAACTGATTTATATTCAAAATCTTCTGAGAATGCATATGACCTCTTCCCCTTCCCTCGCACCTTAATGCTGTCACAGGTACATGTCCGTGGGAGAATCCCTTGGTTCTCATAGTCTGCATTCATTTGCAGAATTCTTACAGCATCATATAAATTCTCCCGAAGCAAGTTCCTGTTTGTCCAGCAAGCGAAAATCTTTGAAGCCTTTGAACGTGTTGAAGCCTTTCAGTTTAAAGTTCATGGCTTCAGAGAAATCAGCAAGGAAGGGTGGCAGAAAGCGTCGTGGAGAAACATCTAGAGATCTGCCAGATGACCTCTCAGAACTGTACAAGACAGATCCTGAAGAGGATTACAATCAGCGCAAGACCCGAATCCAATGGATTCGAAGATATTGGGCAGAACAATGGTTCAAATACCGATTTGTAACCCAGGAATATGCTGAGAAAAATGCCATCAAGAGACCGTGGGGAGACATCCTATACAAGAATCTTCAACCCAGGTCCAGAGATGAAGCCATTGAACAAGGCTTCTATCCCTGCATGGTCCGTGGGCCACAGCCTGTTGATGCACACCCATCGTCACTACTATGGTGTCGTGACGACATTCTGTTCAAGCGCAACTTCCAGTTTGCCCAGAACTCAGCGAAGCAAAACAAGAAGACATTGGGACTAGACTTCAACCCTGGTCCCTCAGCTCCAAGGGCTGATGGCACACGAGATGCAGAACCCAATGTCGTCGGTCCTTTCTACAACCTTGAAGGCCTCATCACCCATATCTTGGTTCAAGGGACTGCAGTGAATGAGCCTGCAGCTGACGCTGAATCAGATGAAGCGCCGAAGCCAAAGAAGTTGAAGAAGCCTAAAGCTTCAAAGCCTGCCCCTTCACCAAAAATCTCACGGGCGAAGCCACTGGCAACTGCACCTCCTGAAGACAGTGTGCAGTCCGAAGATTTATCACGCATCTCCAAGCCCCAGAAGGTCAAGATGCCTCTGCCACACACCGGCCAAGAGCTAACAGCTGCTGCCATTCTGCGCAATGATGCCATTGATCTGTCAAGTGATGAAGATCTTGCAGATGACGCTCTTGAGCAACTCATCAAGAGCAAAGAAGAAGCAGAAATCTTCAATGATCTGCCTCTCTTTGATGTAACAATATCCACAACTTCATTGATGAATGGTTTGACACGCCAAACATCAGCTTCGACGATCTCCAACTACCCATTGGCCTCAGTGTCGCCTTCCATGGCGCCATTGCTTCAGAGTTAGCTATCGCCCAGCGCATTGTTGAACTGAAGCAGAAGATTGACTTTGAGAAATCTCAGTTCAAGAAGCATATGGCCAAGCTCAGCGTGCAAGACGTGAAGAATTTCAAGATTATGCTGCACGAGCTCAAGGAAGCCTTTCTAAAGAAACGTGCAGAAGCTCAGGGTTCTCGTGAGCGCATGAAGGTCCTGGCTGATAGGTGTGTGCAAGCCTACAATGAGGCTGAGAAGCGCAAGGCCCTTGGGCGTCCTGGCATCGACCCCAGGATGGCTGCCAAGAAGCAGAAGAAGCCCGCTATGGCTGAACCTGAAGCACCAAGGCAGGAGGCAGATCCCCTTGTCTTCCCAACTAGCATGACTGGCCCGAAGCCAAAGGCAGGTCAACCGCTTCAGAACTGAAGAAGACCAGGACTGCTGAGGCTGAAGCAAGGAAGAGAAAACATCCTGAAGCTTTCCAGCAGCTGACCATGCTGAAGACATTGGTCATCATGACCATGTTGAAGATGATGCAGCCCTTCCTCAGCTAGAACACCAACAGGTATCATCGCCTGTGCTAACGCACATCGAACTCATCAGCATTGGTCGTCCACTGACGCCAATTGCACAGGATGCTTCATGGGCGGATCGCCCACAAGAGAATGAAGACCTTGAGGCCCAGCCAACAGCAACTCCACAGGCGTCACCCGCATTGCGCAGGCTTCGCAAAGGTCCAAGGCCTCAAGTCTCTGCTGAAGACAATCCGGCTGCATCAGCCGCGGAAGAAGAAGTCCCACAAGTTGCCACTCCCCTGTCCCACCAAGAAGCAGTTCTCGAGGAGAACGTGATCGTGACCGATCCTCCTGCTCGTCAAGTGGAGGTTGAACATCTTGAGGCTGCCACCACCAACACCACTGAAGCCACTGACGCTGTCATGGCTGAAGCTAATGTGGAGCCCTCACCAACAAAAGCACCAGAAGTCAGCGAAGCCACTGATCCCACCACTTCTGTTCCTGAGTCTGCTGCCGGTCCCCAGTTCGACTATCATGTTGAGCACAGGCCTCAGGTACAGAAGCCAATCCCAAGATTGCCAAGGTTCCCAGGTCCTGCATCAGCACCTGGCTCCTTCAATATCAATGGCTTCAGAGCAGACAACACATTCTTCAACAGCTCCAGGAACCCCTACTCCAGGGAAAGAATATCATCTGATCGGTTCTGGAGTTATCCGCAGCGAAGCTATTACTCATGCGTTCTTTACAACCAAGGTCGCATCTTCCCACACAAGCGCCTTGACATTGAAGCAATAGCTGGTCTGCCCTGTCTGGAAGAAGCTCTGGATTGCTTCAAAGAGGTTGGACTGCTGCCGTTCGTCACTGACCAAGAGCATTGGAATGAAGAGTTGCTGCTCCAATTCTATGCCACACTTCACATCCGCGGGTATAGCAGAGATCCGAAGACTTGGGTCCTGGAGTGGATGACAGGAAACGTTCATCACGAAGCCAAAGCCTTTGACATCATTGAGCTCACTGGTTTGCCCACTCCTGGCGATCTCTACGAGCATGGCTGTCAGCTTCATAGTGAAGCTATTGAGAGCATCTTTCAGAAGACTGAACCTAATATGAGTCAGATGCTCAGTATGATGAAGCCATTGCCCCAAGATGCTGCTTATCCCACGGAGTTCTTCGTTGAAGACCTTGAGTATCTGCCAAGAACCATTTATCACATCATAAGGCGAACTCTCTGGCCAATCAAAGGACATTCTCCCCATGCCAAGCTGGAAGGTGCAATGAAGACTTTGGTCTTCTACATTCTTCATGGAAAATGCTTCAATACACAGGATTTCTTCATTCGCCAACTTGCTGCATCTGGCTCTGATCTGTTTGGTTTGAAGTTCTACGCCCCTTGGGTGATGCGGCTGATCAAACTTCACTCCGCTATCTCATATCAGCCCTCGGCCCGCAACCATCGGATCTTTTTGCCTGATGTGGATATGTCTATTGAAGCCATCTATCCTGAGCCTGCCAAGGAACCTCTCAGTCTTCAGAATGCAGAGCATCAAAGTTTCACTCAGAACGTTGAAGGCGTGGAAGCCGTAACTCGTGTGTATCCTTTGGCTGGCACTACACGTGCACCGCATCCTGCTCTCACTGAAGCCACTGACAGTACAACTGCTCCACGACCCAAGAAGCGCACTCGTGTTCTCAACGACCGAGAGCTTCTTGTGGCTCTTCATCAGAAACAGGATAGGCATCATGACTGGCTGAAGCGTCAGATGCAAAGCCTCTTGGTGGATGTTAATCGCATTCGCAATCTTGCCACCAAGAATGCTTTTGTTGCCCATGAAACCTCTCGCCGCACATGGAAAGGGCTAACGCTGATGTGTTCTGAAGATGATCTTCAAGAGGATGGCTTCACTGAGCGATTCAAGTTTGACTCCACACCTCCTCGAAGGGCAGTGCTGCGACGAACTCCATCCCTTGAAGACTCTGAGTTCTCTTCCTCTGCTGCAACTGTGAATGCCAGAGTGATCGAGGATGAAGACGATGCTACTTCACCGCCACCTCCTTCAGCACGCTTCGACTCTGCTCCAAGCTCTTCAGCACCGCCAAACACCACCAACGACCCTGCTGCTTCACCTACTCCTCATGGGAACGAGTAGATGCTCTATGTCTTCAAACCTTTTTGGTCCTTACTGACAAAAGGGGGAGAAGCATATGAGGTTGATAGTCTTCAAGCGGGTCCATATGGGCGGGTGCTTTATATTTTGCTTCGTGCTTACAACTCTCGTTTTGCTACATTTGGTTCTTTGAGTTGTAACACTTAAACTCGATGGTCGTCTGCTACTTATCTGCCACCTTGTGTTGCGATGATAAATTCCGCATGTGCGACGATAAATTCCGCACTTAGATCATTCTGCAGACGTCCATTTTCCATTATGCATGTCATTATCTTCATATACTTTCACATGCATAGTGGATTGTCATCATAAGTTGAAGTGGATCTCCACAAGTACAACCTGCCATGTGCATTTGCATTCCAAAAGCAAATTACTTATATGCACATCTTCAGGGGGAGCCCTTGCAACTTATGAAGACAATTCCTTATCCTTTACAATTTCACAGATTATATTCCCCGTTGAAAACTTCAACTAGTTTGTCATCAATCACCAAAAAGGGGGAGATTGTAAGTGCATCTAGTGCCACCCCTAGTTGGTTTTGGAGTATTGACGACAAACCTAGTTGAGGGACTAATGTGTTTGTGAGAATTGCAGGATAACACAGGTAGAAGTCCCTCATTGATTCGGTTTTCCTACCAGAGATGACCCCTAAAATGTATGAAGACATTGAAGTCAAAGGTGGTATATGAAGATATTCACATTGAAGACTATGACAAGAGAAGACACCACATGAAGCCTATGGAGCTCGAAGACTTAGATCTTTCGTAGTTCTCTTTCTTCTGTGTTGAGTCATAGGAACCACCGTACTGTTAAGTGGGGTCCAAGAGAACCAGTCAGAATGACTGAAGTGATGCTTAAACAAAACCTATGTCTTCGAGTGAAGACTTTGAGAGCGAATCTTGTCCAGAGTCGGGCAAGTCAGCTTTGCTTGAAGCCCAAGTAAAGTTGCCGTGTGAGTTTGAAATCTGACCGTTGGAACACGTGTCAGTTCCTTAGTGACCCAGGGTCATTTCGGACAAATCAGGTCGGGTTGCCAAGTGGCTATAAATAGCCCACCCCCTACAACCATAAACGGTTGGCTGCTCAGATTCAGAGTACGGCTTTTGTCGTTTGAGAGCAACCCACCTCGAAGCCTTTGAGAGAGAATTCCTTGCGAGGATAAAGCCCTAACCACCCAGAGCCAAAGAGAATTAGGCATCACTTAAGTCTTCTTGTCTGTGTGATCTGAAGACTTATTACACTTGAGGACTGTGCATCCTCCAGCCGGTTAGGCGTCGCGTTCTGAGCATCCAAGAGACATTGTGGATTGCCGGTGAACGAAGTCTGTGAAGGTTTGGGAGTCTACCTTGAAGACTTACCAGAGTGATTGGGCGAGGTCTGTGTGACCTTAGCTCAAGGGGAATACGGTGAGGACTGGGTGTCCTGAGCTGCGTGTTCAGGACTGGGTGTCCGGGACTGTGTGTCCTAAGGTTAATACTGCGTGTCAGGAGTCCGGTGTCCTAAGGTTTAAATACCTAGCCGCCCTAACCAGACGTACAGTTGTCACAGCAACTGGAACTGGTCCAACAAATCATTGTCTTCAGCGAGTCACTGGTTTCATCTTCCCTTCCCTTTACATACTGTTACTCCTTGTGAAGTCATTGTATGTTCGCACTATCTTTTGTCTTCACTGAGTGACTGCGTGTTCTGTGTGGCTTCACAATATCTTCCTACCTGATCCTTACTACATTGCTGCTATTAGTCATTGTGCTTTCACTCTATTGAATACTTGACTATGGCTTGCCTAGTGTAGTCTACCTTCCGCTGCAGGGTAATAGGTTTATTTCTATCGTTTGTCTTCATAACTTCCACGTTTTGAAGACTTCCATAAAAATCGCCTATTCACCCCCCCTCTAGTCGATATAACGCACTTTCACTTAGTCTCGGGTCTGGGTTCAACCTTGGGTTCCTTCACTGGAGCGGCAACTGGTTTGCCATCCATGAAGTTTCCCTTCTAGCCCTTGCCCTTCTTGAAACCAGTTAAACCATCAACACTTGATGCTCCTTCTTGATTTCTACCTTTTGCGGTCTTAAGCACCGCGAACAGCTCCGGGATCAACTCCATCCCTTGCATGTCATAGTTCATCACGAAGATCTAGTAGCTTAGTGATAGTGGCTAGAGAACTCTATCAATCACTATCTTATCTGGAAGTTTAACTCCCACTTGATTTAAGTGATTGTAGCACCCAGACATTCTGAGCACATGCTCACTAGCTGAGCTATTCTCCTCCATCTTGTTGGCAAAAGAACTTGTCAGAGGTCTCACACCTCTCAACACGGGCATGAGCCTGAAATCCCAATTTCAGCTCTTGGAACATCTCATATGTTCTATGGCGTTCAAAACGTCATTGGAATCCCGATTCTAAGCCGTAAAGTATGGTGCACTAAACTATCAAGTAGTCATCAGGATGTGTCTGTCAGGTGTTCACAACATCCACAGACGACGTTGTAGGGGTTTGCACATCGAGCGGTGCATCAAAGACGTAAGCCTTCTGTGTAGCAGTGAGGACACTCCTCGGACTACGGACCTAGTCCGCATCATTGCTTACAATATCTTTCAACTTAATCTTTCTCTAGGAACGTATTGAAACAGGGAGCTACAACGTGAGCTATTTATCTACAACATATTTGCAAAGACAATTTAGACTATGTTCATGATAATTGAGTTCATCTTAATCAAATTATTTAATGAACTCCCACTCAGATAGACATCCCTCTAGTCATCTAAGTGAAACATGATCCGAATCGACTAGGCCGTGTCCGATCATCATGTGAGATGGACTAGTCATCAACGGTGAACATCTCATGTTGATCGTATCTTCTATACGACTCATGTTCGACCTTTCGGTCTTCTGTGTTCCGAGGCCATGTCTGTACATGCTAGGCTCGTCAAGTCAACCTAAGTGTTTCGCATGTGTCCCGAGGCCATGTCTGTACATGCTAGGCTCGTCAACACCCGTTGTATTCGAACGTTAGAATCTATCACACCCGATCATCACGTGGTGCTTCAAAACAACGAACCTTCGCAACGGTGCACAGTTAGGGGGAACACTTTTCTTGAAATTTTAGTGAGGGATCATCTTATTTAAGCTACCGTCGTTCTAAGCAAATAAGATGTAAAACATGATAAACATCACATGCAATCAAATAGTGACATGATATGGCCAATATCATTTTGCTCCTTTTGATCTCCATCTTCGGGGCTCCATGATCATCGTTGTCACCGGCATGACACCATGATCTCCATCATCATGATCTCCATCATCGTGTCTTCTTGAAGTTGTCTCGTCATCTATTACTTCTACTACTATGGCTAAAGCTTTAGCAATAAAGTAAAGTAATTACATGACGTTTATGTTGACACACAGGTCATAAATAAATTAAGACAAGTCCTATGGCTCCTGCCGGTTGTCATACTCATCGACATGCAAGTCGTGATTCCTATTACAAGAACATGATCAGTCTCATACATCACATATATCATTCATCACATCCTTTTGGCCATATCACATCACAAGGCATATGCTGCAAAAACAAGTTAGACGTCCTCTAATTGTTGTTGCAAGTTTTTACGTGGCTGCTATAGGTTTCTAGCAAGAACGTTTCTTACATACGCCAAAACCACAACGTGATATGTCAATTTCTATTTACCCTTCATAAGGACCCTTTTCATCAAATCCGATCCGACTAAAGTGGGAGAGACAGACACCCGCTAGCCACCTTATGCAACTAGTGCATGTCAGTCGGTGGAACCAGTCTCACGTAAGCGTACATGTAAGGTCGGTCCGGGCCGCTTCATCCCACGATGCCACCGAATCAAGATAAGACTAGTAACGACAAGTAAATTGACAATATCGACGCCCACAACTGCTTTGTGTTCTACTCGTGCATAGAAACTACACATAGACCTAGCTCATGATGCCACTGTTGGGGATCGTAGCAGAAATTTAAAATTTTCTACGCATCACCAAGATCAATCTATGGAGTAATCTAGCAACGAAGGGAAGGGGAGTGCATCTACATACCCTTGTAAATCGCTAAGCAGAAGCGTTGCAAGAACGCGGATGAAGGAGTCGTACTCGTAGCGATTCAGATCGCGGTTGATTCCGATCCAAGCGCCGAACCACGGCGCCTCCGCGTTCAACACACGTGCAGCCCAGTGACGTCTCCTACGCCTTGATCCAGCAAGGGGAGAAGGAGAGGTTGGGAAGACTCCATCCAGTAGCAGCACGACGGCGTGGTGGTGGTGGAGGAGCGCGGAACTCCAGCAGGGCTTCGCCAAGCACTACGAGAGACGAGGAGGGAGAGGGGTAGGGCTACGCCAACAGGGGAAGAACTTCGTGTATTGGGTTGCCCCTTTTCCTCCACTATATATAGGGGGAGAGGGAGGGCTGCGCCCCCACCTAGGGTTCCCACCCCAAGGGGTGCGGCAGCCCTAGATCCCATCTAGGGTGGCGGCCACAAGGGGGAGAGGGGGAGGCGCACCTGGGGTGGGCCTTAGGGCCCATCTGCCCTAGGGTTTGCCCCCTTCCCCTCTAGGAGGCACCTTGGGCCTTGGTGGGAGGCGCCTCAGCCCACCTAGGGGATGGTCCCTTCCCACTATTGGCCCATGTAGGCCTCCGGGGCCCGTGGCCCCTCCCGGTGGACCCCCGGACCCCTCCGGTGGTCCCGGTACACTACCGGTGATGCCCAGAACACTTCCGGTGGCCAAAACCATACTTCCTATATATCAATCTTTACCTCCGGACCATTCCGGAACTCCTCGTGACGTCCGGGATCTCATTTGGGACTCCGAACAAACATTCGGTAACCGTGTACATACTTTCCGTATAACCCTAGCGTATCGAGCTTAAGTGTGTAGACCCTACGGGTTCGGGAGTCATGCAGACATGGCCGAGACAACTCTTCCGGTCAATAACCAACAACGGGATCTGGATACCCATGTTGGCTCCCACATGCTCCACGATGATCTCATCGGATGAACCACGATGTCAAGGATTCAATCAATCCCGTATACAATTCCCTTTGTCTATCGGTACGATACTTGCCCGAGATTCGATCGTCGGTATCCAATACCTTGTTCAATCTCGTTACCGGCAAGTCTCTTTACTCGTTTCGTAACACATCATCCCGTGATCAACTCCTTGGTCACATTCTGCACATTATGATGATGTCCTACCGAGTGGGCCCAGAGATACCTCTCCGTTACACGGAGTGACAAATCCCAGTCTTGATTCGTGCCAACCCAACAGACACTTTCGGAGATACCCGTAGTGCACCTTTATAGCCACCCAGTTAAGTTGTGACGTTTGGCACACCCAAAGCACTCCTACGGTATCCGGGAGTTGCACAATCTCATGGTCTAAGGAAATGATACTTGACATTAGAAAAGCTTTAGCATACGAACTACACGATCTTGTGCTAGGCTTAGGATTGGGTCTTGTCCATCACATCATTATCTTAATGATGTGATCCCGTTATCAACGACATCCAATGTCCATGGTCAGGAAACCGTAACCATCTATTGATCAACGAGCTAGTCAACTAGAGGCTTACTAGGGACATGGTGTTGTCTATGTATCCACACATGTATCTGAGTTTCCTATCAATACAATTCTAGCATGGATAATAAACGATTATCATGAACAATGAAATATAATAATAATCTAATTTATTATTGCCTCTAGGGCATATTTCCAACACCCCCCCCCCTACGGTGTTAGTGCACTAGGAGGATCCTAGCAGGGAAGCGTGGTGTCGTGTTTGCCTTTAATTTTTTTATGATGTATATGTTGTAAACTTGATATACATCAGATTTCTCACTGAACAGGGACATGTTTGATTCTTTTTTTCTTCATTCTTCATGTCATAGTTGTAGCTGCACCGATCATATTATTTTCACGTATGAACAACGAGAAAGTAGGTTATAATACTATAGACGAGTGTTAGGCCTTGATTGAGTTGTTCATTGTTTCGGATCTTAACAACAACGACGTTGCGATATTAGTGGAGCCGGACAGATCCAAGGATTGAGCATAACCTTATTTTTTGACAAAGGATGGATTTTATTGGCTCAAAATGAAGCATCAAGAGGATACAAACACTATGAACACACACCCGGCCTCTGCATAGGAGCATAACCCTAATGGAGCCTATTGTACAACAGTGCAGAGCCAAAGACGAGGCCATTTATTGTTGCCTTTGTATTCCTTGATGCCATCAAATTATACACCTTAATGCATAGTTATATGTACATAGTACATTTTCTAATCCAGATATTTGATTAGACCTCACTCAAATAATTTGGTTGGCTTGTTCTTGAAAATACAAGGAAAAAATAATTGATGCAATACACTGTAGTCTGTACCCATGGGTCAACTCCTTTAATCCCTAGTAGTTCAATATATCTTACTTCATTTGTTGTTCTGTTATTTGGTGGCTACTTACGGTTGGACGAGCTTGAGAAGGAGTTGTACGACAGGTCAAGATAAAAAAGGTCGGAAAGGAGGCTCGGAAGGGCCATCAAGAGGCCCGGTGTATACCAGATGATGCACTTGTGTGATTAAAATTGTTATCTCCATACACACGTGAATTGGTGTTCAAATTGGCTCATGGCTGTGGAATGCTTCCTTCGATGTATACTTTATGAATTGAAAAAGAATCTATTTTTTTTCCTTTCTACTAGATCATTGCTGAAATTTGGTGTTTATCCTTGACATTTGGTATGGGTGTTTGGAGTCTAGATCGGGTGGGAGTGAGGTTTCACTCCTTGGTGGCTGCCTACTACTGCACTTGTTCTGTACTGGATCTTGATTTCTTTATATGAAATCGGTGGGAAACCCCTCCTTTTCTAAAAAAACTAGATCCTTGCTGAAATTTGGTGTTTATCCTTGACATTTGGTATGAGACAAATTCCCGATAATGAGTGTTGTGTTGCTTGTAAGTAGTTTTTCCATGAGAAATGTGTTGATTAGCTGATTGTGGATCAATTAAGTGGGTGTTGTAGTCTGTCAGTGTTGCTCTCGACGGCCAGTGTAGCGTGCCATCCAAGTCACTAAACCCAACCTAGCTCACCTTTTACAGACGTGCAGGACCATCTAGCTTAAAACTTTACAACTCACATACTCTGCATTTATGTTACAGTGCTTAGTGTGCGAACGTTGATTTTCTTATCTGATCAAACATGTGTTTTTTCTCTAAAGTAATTGAGACATATCCTTTGTTATTTCACTGACCACATAAAAGGGACTGCGATGCTTTGGTTCCATGCATATGACTGGGGAGGCAAGAGCAAGCAAATTATAACCCTTTTGTGCTTGGTCTTCAAGTAGGCAAACATGCTACAATTTTCGTATTTACATCATATAGGTTTGCTGCTCTATCGAAAGCCAAAAGAGTTAGCTTTGAGAAAGTTTTATCCGCTAACCAACCTATATTTATGTGGAAAAAAATTATGTCGATGGTCGCATGTACTACTATATTGTTGCTACAATATCACATGGTGGCGCTTATTTTTTTCCAGCTGGTGGGAGGTGCACGGTATTTATATGTTTCTATAGGCCGATTGCTCCTGATTGATTTGAAAAATCATTGGCCCATTGAAATAATAAACCAAATCGAAAATTAGATACCTCAATTGAATGTAAGAGCTTCAAAATTAGGAAAAATAATGATAAACGAATTGAATGGGAGAGCTTGAGAACTATTGACCTGTCAAAATCGGTTGACCCAATTCTAAATTGAATACCTCAATTAATTACAAGGCCTTAAAAATTAGGAAGCATGGTGTATATCATAAAAGAATTGAATGAGATAGCTTTGCGAAATTGTATAATGCAATCAAGTTGTCGGTTGTACTCCCTCCGTCCGAAATCAGTTCTCGCTCAAATGGATGTATCTAGCACTGTGATACGTCCATTTTGCATCATGCTTTTATATGAATATTTATTGCATTATGGGCTGTTATTACACATTATGTCACAATACTTATGCCTATTCTCTCTTATTTTACAAGGTTTACATAAAGAGGGAGAATGCCGGCAGCTGGGATTCTGGGCTGGAAAAGGAGCAAATATTAGAGACCTATTCTGCACAGCTCCAAAAGTCCTGAAACTTCACGGATGATGTTTTCCAAATATATAAAAAATACTGAGGCAAGAACTCACCAGGGGGGCCACACCCTTCCACGAGGGTGGGGGGCGCCCCTACCTCGTGGGCCCCCTGGTGGCCCTCCGGTGGCCATCTTCTGCTATATGGAGTCTCGATGGGAAAAAATCATAAGCCATCTTCTCGGACGAAACTCCGCCGCCACGAGGCGGAACCTTGGCGGAACCAATCTAGGGCTCTGGCGGAGCTGTTCTGCCGGGGAAACTTCCCTCCCGGAGGGGGAAATCATCGCCATCGTCATCACCAATGCTCCTCTCATCGGGAGAGGGCAATCTCCATCAACATCTTCATCAGCACCATCTCATCTCAAAACCCTAGTTCATCTCTTGTATCCAATTCTTGTCTCCAAGTCCGGGATTGGTGCTAGTAGGTTGCTAGTAGTGTTAATTACTCCTTGTAGTTGATGCTAGTTGGTTTAATTGGTGGAAGATCATATGTTCAGATCCTATATGCATATTAATACCCCTCTGATTATGAACATGTTTATGCTTTGTGAGTAGTTACTTTTGTTCCTGAGGACATGGGAGAAGTCTTGCTATTAGTAGTCATGTGAATTTGGTATTCGTTCGATATTTTGATGAGATGTATGTTGTCTCTCCTCTAGTGGTGTTATGTGAACGTCGACTACATGACACTTCACCATTATTTGGGCCTAGAGGAAGGCATTGGGAAGTAATAAGTAGATGATGGGTTGCTAGAGTGACAGAAGCTTAAACCCTAGTTTATGTGTTGCTTCGTAAGGGGCTGATTTGGATCCATATGTTTCATGCTATGGTTAGGTTTACCTTAATACTTTTGTTGTAGTTGCGGATGCTTGCAATAGAGGTTAATCATAAGTGGGATGCTTGTCCAAGTAAGGACAGTACCCAAGCACCGGTCCACCCACATACCAAATTATCAAAGTACCGAACGTGAATCATATGAACGTGATGAAAACTAGCTTGACGATATTCCCATGTGTCCTCGGGAGCGCTTTACATCTTATAAGAGTTTGTCCAGGCTTGTCCTTTGCTACAAAAAGGATTGGGCCACCTTGCTGCACCTTATTTACTTTTGTTACTTGTTGCTCGTTACAAATTATCTCTATCACAAAACTATCTGTTACCACTTATTTCAGTACTTGCAGAGAATACCTTGCTGGAAACCGCTTATCATTTCCTTCTGCTCCTCGTTGGGTTCGACACTCTTACTTATCAAAAGGACTACGATAGATCCCCTATACTTGTGGGTCATCAAGACTCTTTTCTGGCGCCGTTGCCGGGGAGTGAAGCGCCTTTGGTAGGTGGAATTTGGTAAGGAAAAATTTATATAGTGTGCTGAAATTTACTGTCACTTGTTACCATGGAAGGTAATCCTCTGAGGGGCTTGTTCGGGGTATCTTCACCCCGACCAGTAGAGCAAAGAGTTGCTCCTCAACCTACTGAACCTACTGAAAATGAAAAATGCTTGCTTTGAAGTTCCTTCGGGTATGATAGAAAAACTGCTAGCTAATCCTTTTCTAGGAGATGGAACAAAACATCCTGATGAACATCTGATATATGTGGATCAAGTTTGTGGATTATTTAAGCTTGCAGGTGTACCCGGAGATGTTGTTAAGAAGAAGGTCTTCCCTTATCTTTGAGGGGAGATGCATCGACATGGTATAGGCTATGTGATGATATGAGTCTTGGAATTACAAACGATTGAAATTGGAATTTCATCAGAAGTTTTATCCTATGCATCTTGTTCATCGTGATCGCAATTATATATATAATTTTTGGCCTCGCGAAGGAGAAAGCATCGCTCAAGCTTGGGGGAGGCTTAAATCAATGTTATATTCATGCCCCAATCATGAGCTCTCAAGAGAAATGATTATTCAAAAATTTTATGCTCGGCTTTCTGGTAACAATCGCACCATGCTTGATACTTCTTGTGCTGGCTCTTTTATGATGAAGACTATTGAATTCAAATGGGATTTATTGGAAAGAATTAAACGCAACTCTGAAGATTGGGACCTCGACAATGGTAAGGAGTCAGGTATGACACCTAGTTTTGATTGTGTTAAATCTTTTATGGATACCGATATTTTTCGTAAATTTAGCACTAAATATGGACTTGACTCTGAGATAGTAGCTTCTTTCTGTGAATCTTTTGCTACTTATGTTGATCTCCCCAAGGAGAAGTGGTTTAAATATCATCCTCCCATAGAAGTAAAAGTAGCTGCACCTATTAAAGTTGAAGAAAAGACTATTACTTATAATGATCCTATTGTTCCTACTTCTTATGTTGAGAAACCACCTTTCCCTGTTAGGATAAAGGATCATGCTAAAGCTTCAACTGTGGTTCGTAAAAGCAATATTAAAACATATACACCTCCTGAGCAAGTTAAAGTTGAACCTAATATTGCTATTGTTAAAGATCTCTTGTCTGATAATATTAGATGGGCATGTTATTTATTTCTGTAATGAAACTGCTAGAATTGCTAAACCCCGTGATAAGATAAACCTAGACCTGTGTAGGCATGCCTGTTATTTCTGTTAAAATAGGAGATCATTGTTATCATGGCTTATGTGATATGGGTGCTAGTGCTAGTGCAATACCTTATTCCTTATACAAAGAAGTTATGCATGATATTGCACCTGCTGAGATGGAAGATATTGATGTCACAATTAAACTTGCCAATAGAGATACTATTTCACCAATGGGAATTGTTAGAGATGTTGAAGTCTTGTGTGGGAAAACTAAATATCCTGCTGATTTTCTTGTTCTTGGCTCCCCACAAGATAGCTTTTGCCCCATTATATTTGGTAGACCCTTCTTGAACACTGTTAATGCTACCATAGATTGCAAAAGAGATGTTGTTACTATTGGTTTAGATGATATGACTCATGAATTTAATTTCTCTAAATTTAGTAGACAACACCATGAAGAAGAATTACCTAGTAAGGATGAAATTATTGGTCTTGCTTCTATTGTCGTACCTCCTAGTGATCCTTTAGAACATTATTTGCTAGACCATGAAAATTGTATGTTTATGAATGAAAGAAGGGAATTAGATGAGGTATTCTTTAAAGAAGAACCTATTCTGAAAAATAATTTACCTGTTGAAATCCTAGGGGATCCTCCTCCACCCAAGGGTGATCTCGTGTTTGAGCTTAAACCGTTACCTGATACTCTTAAATATGCTTATCTCGATGAGAAAAAGATGTATCCTGTTATTATTAGTCCTAACCTTTCAGAGCATGAGGAAGAGAGATTATTGAAAACTCTGTAGAAGCACCATGCTGCTATTGGGTATACTCTT
Source organism: Triticum urartu (assembly GCF_003073215.2). NCBI lineage: Eukaryota > Viridiplantae > Streptophyta > Magnoliopsida > Poales > Poaceae > Triticum > Triticum urartu. The sequence goes on from NC_053026.1 coordinate 543,388,133, forward strand.
GATGATCTTAAGGGCATTAGTCCCACTCTATGTCAACATAAAATTAATTTGGAAGAAGATGTTAAACCAGTTCATGATCATCAACGACGGTTGAATCCTAAAATGAAAGAAGTGGTAAGAAAGGAAATACTAAAGCTCCTTGAGGCAGGTATAATCTACCCCGTTGCCGATAGTCAGTGGGTAAGTCCTGTCCATTGTGTCCCTAAGAAGGGAGGTATTACTGTCATTCCTAATGATAAAGATGAATTGATTCCTCAAAGAATATTACAGGTTATAGGATGGTATTGATTTCCGCAAATTAAATAAGGCAACTAAAAAGGATCATTACCCATTACCTTTTATCGATCAAATGCTAGAAAGATTATCCAAACATACACATTTATGCTTTCTAGATGGTTATTCTGGTTTCTCTCAAATACTTGTGTCAGCCAAAGATCAATCAAAGACTACTTTTACTTGCCCTTTTGGTACTTTTGCTTATAGACGTATGCCTTTTGGTTTATGTAATGCACCTGCTACCTTTCAAAGATGCATGATGCTATATTTTCTGACTTTTGTGAAAAGATATGTGAGGTTTTCATGGACGATTTCTCTGTTTATGGATCCTCTTTTGATGATTGCTTGAGCAACCTTGATCGAGTTTTGCAGAGATGTGAAGAAACTAATCTTGTTCTGAATTGGGAGAAATGCCACTTATGGTTAATGAAGGTATTGTCTTGGGGCACAAAGTTTCTGAAAGAGGTATTGAAGTTGATAAAGCCAAGGTTGATGCTATTGAAAAGATGCCATGTCCCAAGGACATCAAAGGTATAAGAAGTTTCCTTGGTCATGCCGGATTTTATAGGAGGTTCATTAAGGACTTCTCAAAAATTCTCTCGGCCTCTGACTAATTTATTACAAAAGATATACCATTTGTCTTTGATGATGATTGTGTAGAAGCATTTGAAATACTTAAGAAAGCATTGATTCTCTGCACCTATTGTTCAGCCACCTGATTGGAATTTACCCTTTGAAATTATGTGTGATCCTAGTGATTATGCTGTAGGTGATGTTCTAGGACAAAGAGTTGATAAGAAACTAAATGTTATTCAATATGCTAGTAAAACTCTAGACAATGCTCAAAGAAATTATGCTACTACTGAAAAAGAATTCTTAGCAGTTGTATTTGCCCTGTGATAAGTTTAGACCTTATATGGTTGATTCCAAAGTAACTATTCACACTGATCATACTACTATTAAATATCTTATGGAAAAGAAAGATGCTAAACCTAGACTTATTAGATGGGTTCTCTTGCTACAAGAATTTGATTTACATATTGTTGATAGAAAAGGAGCTGAGAACCCTGTTGCAGACAACTTGTCTAGGTTAGAAAATGTGCTTGATGACCCACTACCTATTGATGAGAGCTTTCCTAATGAGCAATTAAATGTCATAAATGCTTCTCATACTGCTCCATGGTATGCTGGTTATGCTAATTACATTGTTGCTAAGTTTATACCACCTAGTTTCACATACGAGCAAAAGAAAAAGTTCTTCCTATGATT
>NC_053026.1:543390677-543407639 GCF_003073215.2 Triticum urartu
ATGCAATCACGATGCAGGTTGGGCCTGAAACGTGAAAGCACAAGTGCTCCCTAGGTGGTTTTGATAATTGATGACAACATATCTCTTGTTGGACTAACATTTCGATCTAGCATGTTTCAGATAAGTTCAACAATGGAGTGGCATGGACTAAAGGTTGTGGGAACTCCTTCAAGATGCTAAGGACAAAGGATTGGCTAAAGCTTCAAGCTCAAGACTCTTCATTTTACATTTTAGTGATCCAAGATCACATTGAGTCTTTAGGAAAAGCCAATACTATCAAGGAGGGATGAGGTGTTGCTTAATGAGCCTCTTGCTTCATGTGCTTAAGTGATATGCTCCAAAACCCTCAACTACTTTCCCACTTCCACATATGACCTAAACCCTAAGCCAAACTCGGTCCTACCGATTCTTCCTATCCGGCGCCACCGAGTTTCACTTGTCATAAGCCACTGCCAAACCCTAATCAGTCGGTCTCACCGATGGGATCTCGGTCTCACCGAGATGGGCTTGCAAACTCTCTGTTACCCATTGCAATATTCTCGGTCCCACCGAGATATGCAATCGGTCCCACCGAGTTTGCTTGACCAAATCTCAGTTTCACTTATTACCCAAATCGGTCCCACCGAGTTTGAGTAATCGGTCAAACCGAGTTTTGGATTTACCCTAACCCTAGCACATCGGTCCCACCGAGTTGATCCAGTTGGTCCCACCGAAATCACTAACGGTCACTAGGTTTACATTTTCGGTCCGACCGAGTTTATTGATTCGGTCCCACCGAGATTGGAAAACTGTGTGTAACGGTTGGATTTTGTGTGGAGGCTATATATACCCCTCCACCTCCTCTTCATTCGAGAGAGAGCCATCAGAACACATACACCATTCCAACTCATATGTTCTGAGAGAGAACCACCTACTCATGTGTTGAGACCAAGATATTCCATTCCTACCATATGAATCTTGATCTCTAGCCTTCCCAAGTTGCTTTCCACTCAAATCTTCTTTCCACCGAATCCATATCCTGTGAGAGAGAGTTGAGTGTTGGGGAGACTATCATTTGAAGCACAAGAGCAAGGAGTTCATCATCAACACACCATTTGTTACTTCTTGGAGAGTGGTGTCTCCTAGATTGGCTAGGTGTCACTTGGGAGCCTCCGACAAGATTGTGGAGTTGAACCAAGGAGTTTGTAAGGGCAAGGAGATCGCCTACTTCATGAAGATCTACCGCTAGTGAGGCAAGTCCTTCGTGGGCGATGGCCATGATGGGATAGACAAGGTTGCTTCTTCGTGGACCCTTTGTGGGTGGTTGCTTCTTCGTGGACCCTTCGTGGGTGGAGCCCTGTGTGGACTCGCGCAACCGTTACCCTTTGTGGGTGGAGCCCTGTGGACTCGCGCAACCGTTACCCTTTGTGGGTTGAAGTCTCCATCAACGTGGATGTAGGATAGCACCACCTATCCGAACCACGGGAAAAACATCCGTGTCTCCAATTGCGTTTGAATCTCCAAACCCTTCCCTTTACATTCTTGCAATTTGCATGCTTTACATTCCGCTGCCTCATATACTCTTTGCATGCTTGCTTGATATGTATTGTGTGTTGAAATTGTGCCTAAACTCCACTTAAACCGAAAAAGCTTAAAAATTGCAACTTTAGCATTAAGTGTCTAATCACCCCCCCTCTAGACACATCTACTTCTAGATCCTACAAGTGGTATCAGAGCTTTGGTCTCCATTGCCTTGGTTTAATCACCATTGGAGGAAGATGGATGTGTCTACATTAGGGAGTCTTAGACATAGAGTGCCTATTCTTGATGGAGAGTATTTTCATGAGTGGAAAAATGAGATGCTTGTAATCTTCAATCAATATCATTTGAACAAGTATATTGCTAGCCCTTGTGCACCTCATATTGATCCTTTGCATCCTACCCTAGATGAAGATATTGACATGATTCGCAATCTTAGAACTATTGAGCTCATCATTAGAGGATTGCCCAAAAATTTGATTGCTAGTTTGCTACTTCTTGAGGAAATTGTGCCTTGAAAACTTTGGATGAAATTCTCCATAAATCTATTGCCTTGAGTAAGATGAACTCTAGTGATCCTAGTTTTGGTAAATGTCTTCTTGAACTTGCCAATCTTAAGCATGCTAAAGGAGATGTTGGAATCATTAATGATATCATATTCAAAGCTATAAGATTCATAAAAGTAACAACTTTGATCATTTATCTAATGAATTACCCTCTCTAGGAAATGATGAGTCACAAGATCATGATGAACATGAATATTATGATGATGATGATAGTGACTTCGATCTTGATGATGCAATGAGACATTTTGGTCTTATGGCAAATCTTTGGGGATATGAATCAGGAGGAAAGGAATGGGTTCTTGATAGTGGATGTACTGATCATATGACCGGAGATGAAGAGATGTTTCGTGAGCTTGCTGAAAACAACGGCCCTCGAAAATATGTCACCTTTGGTGATAATTCAAAGGGTAAAGTGGTTGGCCTTGGTAAGGTGGCCATCTCACATGATAGTTCCATTCAAAATGTCATGCTCGTTGAATCTCTTGGCTACAACTTACTTTCAGTATCTAGACTTGCTGATTTCGGTTTGAATGTCCTATTTACTGAGGTAGATTGCCAAGTATTTCGTCGAGACAATCATAAAATGGTCTTTACGGGTATGCGTAGAGGTGATCTTTACATTGTCGATTTCTCTAAAAAGGCACAACCTAAAACTTGCTTTGTTGCTAAATCCTCAAAAGGTTGGTTTGGCATAGACGACTAGGTCAGGTTGGCATGAGAAACCTTGACAAGCTTATTAAAGGAATTCATATCCTTGGAGTTAATGATGTCATATTTGATAAGGATAGACTTTGCAGTGCTTGTCAAGCAGGTAAACAGGTTGGAGGAAGACCTCCCGTGAAGAACATCATGACCACGAGGAGGCCACTAGAGCTACTTCACATGGATCTTTTTGGTCCCAACGCCTACAAGAGTCTCGGTGGAAATTCTTTTGGTCTAGTTATAGTTGATGATTTTTCAAGATTTACGTGGGTGTTCTTTCTTAATGACAAATCGCAGGTCCAGAAGATCTTCAGAAGCTTCGCTAGGAAGGCCCAAAATCAGTTTGATGTGAAGATCAAGAAGGTTCGGAGTGACAATGGAACGGAGTTCAAGAACGCAAATGTGGACACCTTTCTTGACGAAGAAGGGATTTCACACGAGTTCTCGGCTACGTACACACCTCAACAAAATGGAGTTGTTGAGAGGAAGAACCGGACGCTCATCGAAATGGCAAGAACGATGCTTGATGAATACAAGACGCCAAAGCACTTTTGGGCAGAAGCGGTTGAGACATCTTGTCATGCAACAAATCGCTTATATTTTCACAAGCTACTCGGAAAGACGGCATACGAGCTTCTCACCGGTAACAAACCTCAAGTTGGATACTTTCGAGTATTCGGCTCAAAGTGCTACATTCTTGATAAGCATCGTCGTTCATAGTTTGCTCCTAAATCTCATGAAGGTTTTCTACTTGGTTATGGATCAAACTCTCACACTTACCGTGTCTACAACAATTTCACCCGAAAGGTTGAAGAGACGGTAGATGTGAAGTTTGATGAATCTAATGGCTCGCAAGTAGAGCAATTGCCAATTGATGTAGGAGACAAAGACCCTTCAGAAGCAATTCAAGACTTGTCCATTGGCAAAATTCGTCCAACGGAGGTGAAGGAGAGTACTTCATCCGTCCAAGTGGAAGCTTCTACTTCACGACAAGGTGAACCAAGAATCGACACGGAAGCATCCACAAGTGGGACACACCAAGATGAAGAAAACGAGGAAATACGTCAAGACGAACATCAACAACCTCCTTCTCCACCACGACAAGAGAACGACGACGTCAACAATGAAGAAGGCCAAGAAGAAGAACAAGATGAAGAAGATGTTCAACGAAGACCCAAGCAAAAGCTCTCACGAGTTCGAGCAAGAATTGCCAAAGATCATCCCGTCGAGCAAATCCTCACTGATATACAAACCGGGAGAATCACTCACGCTCAAAAACTCGTTTAGCTAACTTTTGTGAAAACTATTCATTCATCTCTAGCATTGAACCTATGAAGGTTGAAGAAGCATTGGAAGATCCGGATTGGATAAACGCTATGCATGAAGAGCTACACAACTTTGAGAGAAACCAAGTTTGGACATTGGTTGAGAAGCCCGACAACAACCACAACATCATTGGTACCAAATGGGTGTTTCGCAACAAGCAAGATGAAGATGGACAAGTGGTTCGCAACAAAGCACGTCTCGTCGCCCAGGATACACACAAGTCGAAGGTATGGACTATGGTGAGACATATGCTCCCGTTGCTAGACTTGAGTCCATTCGCATCTTACTTGCCTATGCTAATCACCATAATATCACCTTGTACCAAATGGACATTAAAAGTGCTTTTCTAAATGGTGAAATAGAGGAGGAAGTTTATGTCAAACAACCTCCCGGCTTTATCAATCCTAAGAAACCAAATCATGTTTACAAACTTCACAAAGCTCTTTATGGTCTTAAACAAGCTCCTAGAGCATGGTATAAATGCTTGACCAAGTTCCTTATTACAAGTGGTTTTGAAATTGGTAAAATTGATTCTACTCTTTTTACTAAAAGGGTTAATGGAGAACTATTTGTATGCCAAATTTATGTTGATATCATATTTGGTTCAACTAACCCTCTCTTTAGTGAAAAGTTTGGAAAGCTAATGTCAGAGAAGTTTGAGATGTCTATGATGAGTGAACTCAAATTCTTTCTCGGTTTGCAAATCAAGCAAACTAAGGAAGGTACATTTGTCTCTCAAACGAAGTACACCAAGGACTTATTCAAGAAGTTCAATATGCAAGAATGCAAAGGTATGTCTACACCCATGCCTACTAGTGGACATAATGATTTGACCAAAGATGGTGAACCGGTTGATCAAAAGGTTTATCGCTCTATGATTGGTTCATTGTTATACCTATGTGCTTCACGTCCCGATATTATGCTAAGTGTGTGCATGTGTGCACGATATCAAGCTGCTCCTAAAGAATGTCATCTTAAGGCTGTGAAAAGGATAGTGAGATACTTAATCCATACACCAAACTTTGGCATTTGGTATCCTAAGAGGTCTTCTTTTGATCTTGTTGGCTATTCCGACTCGGATTATGCCGGAGACAAGGTTGATAGAAAGTCCACTTCGGGTACTTGTCAATTTCTTGGTAGATCTCTTGTGTCTTGGTCTTCCAAGAAACAAAACTCGGTATCCTTATCCACCGCCGAAGCGGAATACATTGCCGCTGGTTCATGTTGTGCTCAATTACTTTGGATGACCCAAACTCTTAAAGATTATGGGATTTATGTGAAACATGTTCCACTGCTTTGTGACAATGAAAGTGCTATCAAAATTGGTCATAATCCTGTACAACATTCTCGAACTAAGCATATTGAAGTTCGTCATCATTTCATTCGAGATCATGTTGCTAAGGGTGACATTAATCTTAAGCACGTTCGCACCGATAAGCAATTAGCGGATATATTTACTAAACCTCTTGATGAGAAAGTATTTTGCAGGTTGAGAGGTGAATTGAACATCATTGATGCTTCGAACTTGGAGTAGAAACTCCATTGGATACATGCAAGACATGAGCTTATGACTAATCCATGATATATCTCTTATGATAACTATCTTATGTCTTGGATATATTTGCACCTTGCATGTTGTCTAACCCATGTAGGTGCTTGGTTGAATCTAATTCCATGAGATTGCGACTCACTCACATCTTGAGCAATCTCTACATCACCAAGACTCTACACAATGGTGGTTGAAGACAAGGAAGCACAAAACCATTCAAACATATCCTTTGACAAATTCTATGTTGAGCTTCATGATTGTCATTTTTGGATACACAAGTGCTCTTCCTTGCAAGAACTAACCCATGTAGGTAGATGAACTCAAACTCCAAGTGGTGCTCCCAACTCTTGATGAGCTACATCAACCTTGAGCACCCACACAAGTTCAACTACATGAGCAAGAACCACACCACCACCCAAGGTATGTTATTCCATCTTAGAGAAGCTTTACTCCAAGACATGAGTCAAAGCAACTCAACAAGATGTGAATACATCAAGATGCTTAAACGAAAAATGGTAACCCCATTTTGAGCTTAAACGATGAGTATGACCTATGATCAAGTGTTCTCACTTGACTCCTAAGTCAATATACTCTAACATAGGTGACTATGTCACCGCCCAACTCTAGATGAAGTTCTCTTGTGTTCTTTTTGTGTGTATCTCATGCATGTTTAGTTTCTTTCTCTTTTTCAAAAACAAAAAAACTCCATCTAGATTTTTCAGTCTCTTCTCTTTTCTTTCTGTTTATGTTCTGCATTTTCTGCATTTAATTCCTTGCAAATCCTTCAGGTAATTCATTGCAAATCTTTGTGAGATCCTACATGTCTAGTGAGCTGAGGTGACAAGTGTTTTTCTCTGTGTGAACTCGGTTTCACCGACTTGTAATTTTCGGTCCAACCGAATCTTTTCGGTGCCACCGAAACATACCACTCGGTGCCACCGACTTCGCAACAGGAAAAACAGTTTGCCACTTGTTCTATATTTCTTCTGATCCAGCTCTACTCAATGAATCTTGTCCTCTACAAGCATCACAGTTTTATCCATTGCTTTGTGCTGAGTCTCAAGGACCAAACCTATACGACGGATTCCAGAAAGCCCTTCTTGGAAATTGATGTCAAAGGGGGAGAGAGAGATCACATCAAAGCTTGTAGGAGAGAGAGATCACATCAAGGGAGAGAAAAAGTCTCAAGGACCAAACCTACAAGAGAGAAAGTATTAAGGGGGAGAGAGAGACTTCCAGGGGGAGAGAATACTCAAGGATCCCAGATGTCCCAGATGCTTGATGCTTGATGTTCAAGAGGAGAGATGTCACATGTCTTTTTAGGGGGAAAGACATGTTCATTTGTATCTTTCAGCTCTGATTTGCTGTTCCTTATCTTCTCCCAATATCCCATGTAAGATTCAGGGGGAGCAAGACACCTAAGGGAAAGAAATCAGTCAAATTCATTGCATATCTTTATTCTTGGGGACATGTTGAATCCAATGTGGTACCTTGTACTCACTCTCTACATGTCATCCCAGTCTTGGTATTCTTGTGGTTTCTTTTGTTTGCTCTGGCTAGTGGATGTACCTGTGTTATCTAACTTTGTTTGTGCAGGTTCATTCCATCCTAAGCCAACTCAAGACCACAAGGTAAGTATATGCATCAAAATCATGAGTATGAGGAGTTCTTGCTTATGTACATACTGTTTGCAAGAAGGACTCATGAGCATGAAGGTATTTTCCTTGATAATCTTTTGCTCTGATGCATATGGCCAAGATACATGTAACACATTGCCTACTCTGTCATGGTTATGCTCTCACATGCCTCTATATTTCATATTTACATGAGTGCATACATGTAGGGGGAGCCTATGCTTGTTACATGTCCTTCCAAAGCTTTACTTGCTGTTCTTTATATCTTTATCTAAAGCTTTGATGTATGTTGCCATCAATTACCAAAAAGGGGGAGATTGAAAGCACAAGTGCTCCCTAGGTGGTTTTGATAATTGATGACAACATATCTCTTGTTGGACTAACATTTCTATCTAGCATGTTTCAGATAAGTTCAACAATGGAGTGGCATGGACTAAAGGTTGTGGGAACTCCTTCAAGATGCTGAAGGACAAAGGATTGGCTAAAGCTTCAAGCTCAAGACTCTTCATTTTACATTTTAGTGATCCAAGATCACATTGAGTCCATAGGAAAAGCCAATACTATCAAGGAGGGATGAGGTGTTGCTTAATGAGCCTCTTGCTTCATGTGCTTAATGATATGCTCCAAAATCCTCAGCTACTTTCCCACTTCCACATATGACCTAAACCCAAAGCCAAACTCGGTCCTACCGATTCTTTCTATCCGGCGCACCGAGTTTCACTTGTCATAAGCCACTGCCAAACCCTAGCAATTCGGTTCTACCGATAGGGATCTCGGTCTCACCGAGATGGGATTGCAAACTCTCTGTTTCCCTTTCGTAACTTTTCGGTCTCACCGAAAGAGCGAATCGGTCCCACCGAGATTGCAATGTAAACTCTTTGTTTCCCTTTTGTAACGTTTCGGTCTCACCGAAAGAGCAAATCGGTCCCACCGAGTTTGCCTGACCAACTCTCTGGTTAGCTTATTACCAAATTCGGTCTCACCGAGTTTGTGTAATCGGTCTCACCGAGATTACGTTATGCCCAAACCCTAACCATATCGGTCCTACCGAGTTGCATGTCAGTCCCACCGAAAATCTCTAACGGTCACTAGGTTTACCTTTTCGGTCCGACCGAGTTTGTTGATTCGGTCCCACCAAGATTGGAAAACTGTGTGTAACGGTTGGATTTTGTGTGGAGGCTATATATACCCCTCCACCTCCTCTTCATTCGTGGAGAGAGACATCATAACACATACACAATTCCAACTCATATGTTCTGAGAGAGAACCACCTACTCATGTGTTGAGACCAAGATATTCCATTCCTACCATATGAATCTTGATCTCTAGCCTTCCCAAGTTGCTTTCCACTCAAATCTTCTTTCCACCAAATCCAAATCCTATGAGAGAGAGTTGAGTGTTGGGGAGACTACCATTTGAAGCACAAAGCAAGGAGTTCATTACCTACACACCATTTGTTACTTCTTGGAGAGTGGTGTCTCCTAGATTGGCTAGGTGTCACTTGGGAGCCTCCGACAAGATTGTGGAGTTGAACCAAGGAGTTTGTAAGGGCAAGGAGATGCCTACTTCGTGAAGATCTACCGCTAGTGAGGCAAGTCCTTCGTGGGCGATGGCCATGGTGGGATAGACAAGGTTGCTTCTTCGTGGACCCTTTCGTGGGTGGTTGCTTCTTCGTGGACCCTTCGTGGGTGGAGCCCTCCGTGGACTCGCGCAACCATTACCCTTCGTGGGTGGAGCCCTCCGTGGACTCGCGCAACGTTACCCTTGTGGGTTGAAGTCTCCATCAACGTGGATGTAGGATAGCACCACCTATCCGAACCACGGGAAAAACATACGTGTCTCCAATTGCGTTTGAATTCTCCAAACCCTTCCCCTTACATTCTTGCAAGTTGCATGCTTTACATTCCGCTGCTCATATACTCTTTGCATGCTTGCTTGATATGTATTGTGTATGTTGAAATTGTGCCTAAAACTCCACTCAAACCAAAAAGGCCTAAAAATTGCAACTTTAGCACTAAGTGTCTAATCACCCCCCCTCTAGACACATCTACTTCTAGATCCTACATCTTCTCACGAGAAGGCCATCCATAGCACTCACACTTGTCTTGATTTTTTTAGAGTATCCACTTTAAGTTGTCTATGTACCACGTAAGCATCCAAGAAGTCCATAACCGAGGACACGGCTATTCGAATAGATCATGATAACCCTGCAGGGGTGTACTTCTTCACACACGCTCTCACCACTTATCACCATGTACACGTCATGTACCTCGGCAACCTTCAAGCGGAAGCCTGGCGAGGGTGTCTTCCACGACCTGACTAACCACACAAGACTCTAGTCCAGGTTTATCGCCTATTTCGGGTTCCATCCAGCAAGGAGATCCGGCCGGGGTGTCGCTCACGGCCCCAAACAATATGTGTAGGGTTCCCAAGCCCACCTCGCCGGATGGATCTACTGCTTGGTACACCGTGCCACTTGTGCCTAGTCTGTCCCAAGCCCACCTGGCCGGGTGCCACTTGGTAGACTACTAACACTACCTACAAACACCAGAAACTATTTGCAACTCCTGGACAGAGATCAAGTTGGCTAATAAGTCGAGAGGGGCACTTAAGCATTCCAATGTGTGGTAGTAGCTAGTCATTGGACAACATACACGGAACTCAGTGCTTAAGGACGGTTCCAGTGAGACAACCCACCATGTACTCCTACATGGCCTCTCACCGCTACCTTTACCAAATCGTGTTCACACGCTTAACTCTCAGCACCAGAACATACTCGTACCACTCCAATTCATTCCCGATGAATCAGACCTGACACAACTCTAAGCAATAGCAGGCATGGCATGGCAAGAACACAACATGGCTCAATCAACTCCTACACATGCTAGTGGGTTTTAACTATTTACTGTGGCAATGACAGGTCATGCAGAGGAATGGGTTCAACTACCGCAGCATAAAGTAGCAGTTGAATCGTTGTTGTCCTAATGCAATAAAAGAGAGCAGGAGCGAGAGAGTAGGATTGTATCGGAATGAACAAGGGGGTTTGCTTGCCTGGTAGATCAACAGGGGGGCACTGCTCCAAGACAGGTACTCTGAAGCACTCTCCGGAGCAGAACCTATCGAGAAGGAACGGTGTCGACAATCAATACACAAGCATATGCAACAATATGATGCATGAACATGGCATGTAGATGTGATGTTGTTTGAGCTAATGCAGCTAGCATTCATGGATGAAGTCCATTTGAACCAAGAATTCAAATGCAACTCCAGAATAAGCTCTTTATATAAGCCATTTTAGTGTTTCACTTATACAGCATGTATAGATTGGTTTTTCATGTATGAAAATGGTACACATGGATAGATTGAATTTTTTTGATCATTTTTCATATATAAATTATTTCAATCTGAGCTACGGTTGAATTTCCATGAATTTTCGAAGTTTATATCATTTTCTGGAATTTCCTGATTTAATTTAAAACCAGAAAAGAAATAATTGCGTCAGCACTGCGTCATGCTTGCGTCAACAAGTCAACAATGCTGACTGGTCAAACCTGACGTGTGGGGTCCACACGTCAGTGTCATAGTTAGTTAACAGTGTTAATTAGATATTAACTAATCCTAACAGAAACATTAGCAGGGCCGGGCCCCACCTGTCATTGACCCTGGGTAGTCAAACCCTAGGTCAACTGGGGGGTTTAAACTCCGGTCAACCCCACCGGCGTTTAGCCGCCGGCGAGGCCGAACGCGGCAGAGGCTCGGGATCACCGTTCCGGCGACCAAAAGGACGGCGGAGACCACCGGGCGTAGCTCGCGCTCGTCCGCACCGATTGGAGCAAGTGGGAGAGGCGGGGGCGGCCGGAGCTCGCCGGTGAAGCTCGGGCCACGGCAGGAGCACGGCCAAGTGCGGGCGAGGGCTGCGGTGCATGGGGAAGCGAGCGGAGAGGCTCTACGGCCTCCTGGCGTCACCAAGGAAGCAGGGTGACGCGCTCGGCCTACAGGCTGCGGTGGCCAGGGCGACGGCGGCGACATGGACAGCGGCGGGGCGCTTTCGGCCATCTATGAAACGATCGGCTACTGAGCGAGCGGCAAGCTACGGGTTAGGGGGAAGGTTCATGGCCTCACAGTGAGGCACGAAGGGCTTGACGGCGAGTTCGGGGAGGTCCGGACGGCGACGAATTTGACGTGGCGAGATCTGCGTGGCCGGAGGAAAGACGACGGCGGTGGCGACGATACGGTGCGTCCCTGGTTGCCTGGCTCGTCGAGGACTAGTATACGGGACGTCGTGGCGGAGCTCTCGGGCACAGAGAAGGTCGAGGGGGAGGCGGTGGCTGCGGCAACAGCGACGTGGCGGCGACGGTGGTGTTCGGACGTCGCACGAAAAGAGCGAGGGAGAGGAGGGGAGGCCAGGGGAGAGAGAGAGCGGTGCGGGGTGGCGCATGGCCTCGCGCGGGCATCCAGGCGTCGAGGGAGAGGGGCAGACAGGCAGGAGGCATGGCGGCACGGCGGCGCGCGCGTCGACCACACGCCCTGTCCTCCTGTGAGAGGTCAGGGATGACTGGCGTCGGCCAGCTGGCTGGGCTGGCCTGCCGGGCCGCTGGGCTGCCAGGTAGGAGGCCCAGGTAAGGGTTTTTTTCCTTCTTCTATTTTTCTGACATTTGTTTTGATTTAATAAAAAATACCAAATCATTTTATTTAATCTGTAAAATTTTGCAGGGACCTAAGAAATTAATCCAAAGCCCCTCACCAAAATTCAGAATTATTGGACAATATTTTGTATATATAAAAATATTTATCCAACGCAAATAAATATTGGATTAATTCCAAATGCCCAAAATAATTACTTATGAGCTCTTTAAAATATTGGTTTGTTTTATCTCTGTCCAATATTTTCAGAGAGCAACATGAGCATTTTCTTGGACCCTTTTGGAGCAATTTTTACTTGGGTCATTTTCAGAAATGATTCTGAGGGTTTCACAAATCCCCATTTCAAATTTAAATGGAATTTAAACATGATGCAAAGCATGAAGGGCTAGCCTAGGTCATACCAGAACTAGGGATGTGACACTCTACATCTTTTGGCACGTGAACATGTGTATTACCACGACCGAGATTCAATGAACCATTCACATAGGGTGCATGACCATGAAAGTATTATTCATGTAAACAGAATAACCATTATTCTCTAACTTAAATGAATAACCGTATTGCAATGAACATGATCTAATCATATTCATGCTCAACGTAGACACCTGATAACATTTATCTAGGTTCAATACTAATCCCGAAGGCAGATGGAGCATGCGATGGTGATCTCATCAACTTTGGAAACACTTCCAACACACATCGTCACCTCGCCCTTAGCCAGTCTCCGTTTAGTCCGTAGCTTTTGCTTCAAGTCACCAATAATAGCAACTGAACCGGTATCCAATACCCAGGTGCTACCAGGAGTACTAGTGAGGTACACATTAATGACACGTATAAATTTTGTTGAAGTTGCCAGCCTTCTTATCTACCATGTATTTGGGGTAGTTCTGCTACCAGTGACCGTTCCCCTTACAATAGAAGCACTTAGTCTCGGGTTTGGGTTCAACCTTGGGTTCCTTCACTTGAGCGGTAACTGGTTTGCCATTCATGAAGTTTCCCTTCTAGCCCTTGCCCATCTTGAAACTAGTGGTCTTGTTAAACCATCAACACTTGATGCTCCTTCTTGATTTCTACCTTTTGCGGTCTTAAGCACCGCGAACAGCTCCGGGATCAACTCCATCCCTTGCATGTCATAGTTCATCACGAAGATCTAGTAGCTTAGTGATAGTGACTAGAGAACTCTATCAATCACTATCTTATCTGGAAGTTTAACTCCCACTTGATTTAAGTGATTGTAGCACCCAGACATTTTGAGCACATGCTCACTAGCTGAACTATTCTCCTCCATCTTGTTGGCAAAAGAACTTGTCAGAGGTATCATACCTCTCAACACGGGCATTAGCCTGAAATCCTAATTTCAGCTCTTGGAACATCTCATATGTCTTATGGCGTTCAAAACGTCATTGGAATCCCGATTCTAAGCCGTAAAGTATGGTGCACTAAACTATCAAGTAGTCATCAGGATGTGTCTGTCAGGTGTTCACAACATTCACAGACGATGTTGTAGGGGTTTGCACATCGAGCGGTGCATCAAAGACGTAAGCCTTCTGTGTAGCAGTGAGGACACTCCTCAGACTACGGAACCCAGTCCGCATCATTGCTTACAATATCTTTCAACTTGGTCTTTCTCTAGGAACGTATTGAAACAGGGAGCTACAACGTGAGCTATTTATCTACAACATATTTGCAAAGACAATTTAGACTATGTTCATGATAATTAAGTTCATCTAATCAAATTATTTAATGAACTCCCACTCAAGATAGACATCCCTCTAGTCATCTAAGTGAAACATGATCCGAGTCAACTAGGCCGTGTCCGATCATCACGTGAGACGGACTAGTCAACATCGGTGAACATCTTCATGTTGATCGTATCTTCTATACGACTCATGCTCGACCTTTCGGTCTTCCGTGTTCCGAGGCCATGTCTGTACATGCTGGGCTCGTCAAGTCAACCTAAGTGTATTGCGTGTGTAAATCTGGCTTACACCCGTTGTATTCGAACGTTAGAAACTAACACACCCGATCATCACATAGTGCTTCGAAACAACGAACCTTCGCAACGGTGCGCAGTTAGGGGGGACACTTTCTCGAAATTATTACGAGGGATCATCTTATTTAAGCTACCTCGTCTAAAGCAAATAAGATGTAAAAACATGATAAACATCACATGCAATCTAAATAGTGACATGATATGGCCATAATCATGCTCCTTTTGATCTCCCATCCTTCGGGGCTCCATGATCATCTTGTCACCGGCATGACACCATGATCTCCATCATCATGATCTCCATCATCGTGTCTTCTTGAAGTTGTCTCGTCATCTATTACTTCTACTACTATGGCTAACGCTTAGCAATAAAGTAAAGTAATTACATGACGTTTATGTTGACACGCAGGTCATAAATAAATTAAGACAACTCCTATGGCTCCTGCCGGTTGTCATACTCATCGACATGCAAGTCGTGATTCCTATTACAAGAACATGATCAATCTCATACATCACATATATCATTCATCACATCCTTTTGGCCATATCACATCACATGGCACATGCTGCAAAAACAAGTTAGACGTCCTCTAATTGTTGTTGCAAGTTTTTACGTGGCTGCTATAGGTATCTAGCAAAACGTTTCTTACCTACGCCAAAACCACAACGTGATATGCCAATTTCTATTTACCCTTCTCAAGGACCCTTTTCATCGAATCCGATCTGACTAAAGTGGGAGAGACAGACACCCGCTAGCCACCTTATGCAACTAGTGCATGTCAGTCGGTGGAACCAGTCTCACGTAAGAGTACGTGTAAGGTCGGTCCGGACCACTTCATCCCACGATGCCGCCGAATCAAGATAAGACTAGTAACGGCAAGTAAATTGACAATATCGACGCCCACAACTGTTTTGTGTTCTACTCGTGCATAGAAACTACGCATAGACCTAGCTCTGATACCACTGTTGGGGATCGTAGCACAAATTTAAAATTTTCAACGCATCACCAAGATCAATCTATGGAGTAATCTAGCAACGAGGGTAAGGGGAGTGCATCTACATACCCTTGTATATCACTAAGCGGAAGCGTTGCAAGAACGCGGATGAAGGAGTCGTACTCCCAACGATTCAGATCGTGGTTGATTCGGATCTACGCGCCGAACCACGACGCCTCCGTGTTCAACACACGTGCAGCCCGGTGACGTCTCCCATGCCTTGATCCAGCAAGGGGAGAAGGAGAGGTTTGGGAAGACTCCATCCAGCAGCAGCACGACGGCGTGGCGGTGGTGGAGGAGCGCGGAACTCCACCAGGGCTTCTCCAAGCACTACGAGAGACGAGGAGGGAGAGAGGTAGTGCTGCGCCAAGAGAGAGATCAAATCGTGTGTGGGCAGCCCCCATACCTCAAGTATATATAGGGGAGGGGAGGGGGCTGCGCCCCCTCTAGGGTTCCCACCCCAAGGGGTGCGGCAGCCCTAGATCCCATCTAGGGTGGCGGCCACAAGGGGGAGAGGGGGAGGCGCACCTGGGGTGGGCCTTAGGGCCCATCTGCCCTAGGGTTTGCCCCCTTCCCCTCTTGGAGGCGCCTTGGGCCTTGGTGGGAGGCGCCCCAGCCCACCTAGGGGCTGGTCCCTTCCCACTATTGGCCCATGTAGGCCTCCGGGGCTGGTGCCCCCTCTCCGGTGGTCCCGGTACGTTACCGAAGACCCGAAACTTTTCCAGGTGACCAAAAAGGACTTCCCATATATAAATCTTTACCTCCGGACCATTCCGGAACTCCTCGTGACGTCCGGGATCTCATCCGGGACTCCGAACAACATTCGGTAACGCGTACATACTTTCCCTATAACCCTAGCGTCATCGAACCTTAAGTGTGTAGACCCTACGGGCTTCGGGAGTCATGCAGACATGGCCGAGACAACTCTCCGGTCAATAACCAACAGCGGGATCTGGATACCCATGTTGGCTCCCACATGCTCCACGATGATCTCATGGGATGAACCACGATGTCAAGGGCTTAATCAATCCCGTATACAATTCCCTTTGTCTATCGGTACGATACTTGCCCGAGATTTGATCGTGGTATCCCGATACCTTGTTCAATCTCGTTACCGGCAAGTCTCTTTACTCGTTCCGTAACACATCATCCCGTGATCAACTCCTTGTCACATTGTGCACATTATGATGATGTCCTACCGAGTGGGCCCAGAGATACCCCACGTGAGTCAACATTGCCATATGATGATGTCCTACCGAGTGGGCCCAGAGATACCTCTCTGTTACACGGAGTGACAAATCCCAGTCTCGATTCGTGCCAACCCAACAGACACTTTCGGAGATACCGTAGTGCACCTTTATAGCCACCCAGTTATGTTGTGACGTTTGGCACACCCAAAGCACTCCTACGGTATCCGGGAGTTGCACAATCTCATGGTCTAAGGAAATGATACTTGACATTAGAAAAGCTTTAGCATACGAACTACACGATCTTGTGCTAGGCTTAGGATTGGGTCTTGTCCATCACATCATTCTCCTAATGATGTGATCCCGTTATCAACGACATCCAATGTCCATGGTCAGGAAACCATAACCATCTATTGATCAACGAGCTAGTCAACTAGAGGCTTACTAGGGACATGGTGTTGTCTATTTATCCACACATGTATCTGAGTTTCCTATCAATACAATTCTAGCATGGATAATAAACGATTATCATGAACAATGAAATATAATAATAACTAATTTATTATTGCCTCTAGGGCATATTTCCAACAGTCTCCCACTTGCACTAGAGTCAATAATCTAGTTCACATCGCCATGTGATTAACACTCACAGGTCACATCGCCATGTGACCAACATCCAAAGAGTTTACTAGTGTCACTAAACTAGTTCACATCATCATGTGATTAAGACTCAATGAGTTCTGGGTTTGATCATGTTTTGCTTGTGAGAGAGGTTTTAGTCAACGGGTCTGCAACATTCAGATCCGTATGTACTTCGCAAATCTCTGTAGATTATATCTGCTCCACTTCCC
>NC_053026.1:543408639-543423029 GCF_003073215.2 Triticum urartu
GAGATGGCCATGGAGATGCTGGATGTGGATGATGCGGCATGTGCGAAATACTTCACCATGATGCTTGAAGGAACGGCCCGCACTTGGTTAAAAAGCTTACCGGCCAATTCTATCAGTTCATGGGCCCAATTACGAGCCCGGTTTATCAATAATTTCAAGGATACATGTAAGCAGCCCATGTCGATAGTAGACTTAGCTGCCTGTGTCCAGGAGGAAGGAGAATCGAACGACTCATTGGGTGCGCCGGGTCTCACAAGTGTTGCATTCATCAGACCGCATCAACGCTGACACCGCAGTCTTAACCCTAGAAGGCAACTGCCGGTTTGGGCCCCTAAAGCTGAAGTTGGGACGGATGAAGCGCCATTGCACTGACATGGGGACCCTCATGGCTGCTTTGGTAAAGTATGCTGATTCTGATAGTACCAAGGATCCCGAATCTGATGATGACAAGGCAGGGAAGGGAAAGAGGAACAGCAACTCCAAAGGTCAGCAGCATCACTGGGCAGGCAATGGTGGTGGAGGCAAGCGTAAAGCGGATGGTAACATGGACTTTGTGGCTAATACCAACGCGCAGGACAATGGCCAGCGACGCAAGGGTAAACCGAAAAATCGCAGTGGGGCACCCAACCCTAACCCGGACCGCCTAAATTATCTACTGAGCCAGCCCTGTCCAAGACATGGGACGAAGGAGGTGCCAGCAAACCACCTTTGGAAGGATTGCTTCATTATGCAGGAGTTCAAGAATTCTAATGCTTTCCGGTATGATCACGGCTCCGGCGGTGGCTCAGGATCCGGGCCGGGTTACGGTGGAGGAAATTCCGGTTCAGGATTTAATGGTAATCCGGGCGGACATAATCAAAATAATCAGAACAACCAGGGTGGTTACAACCAGCAGCAGCAACAGTCAGGTTACCAGAGCAACCCAAAGCAATTGAATAGCGGGCAGTACCATGTCTTTACCACTAGCTTGGACAAGCGAGACCGGAAGGTTCAGAGGCGGGCAGTCAACTCTGTTGAACCGGCCGTGCCCCGTTATCTACGCTGGTCTGAACAGCCAATCATATGGAGCAGAGAGGATCACCCTCCCCAGGTTGATAATCCGGGTCAGTTGGCTCTGGTGGTGGCGCCTCAGGTGGGAGGTTACAAGTTCACCAAAGTGCTCATGGATGGACGGAGCAGCATTAATATCTTATACTATGAGACCTTCCGTCGTATGGGACTAACAAATAAAAATCTCAAACCGTCTAATACGGTGTTCCACGGTGTAGTACCTGGCAAGTCAGCATATCCTGTTGGTAAGATAGCTCTGGAAGTGGCCTTTGGAGATGATCATGATTCCAGGCCGGAGACATTGACGTTTGAAGTGGTGAAAATCCAAAGTCCATATCACGCCCTGTTTGGGCGACCGACCTACGCCAAGTTTATGGCACGGCCCTGTTATGTGTATTTGCAGCTCAAGATGCCGGGTTACAAGGGGACAATAACGGTTCACGGAAGCCGTAAAATCGCTTTGGAGTGCGAGGAAGGAGATGCGGCCTACGCAGAGTCGGTTTGTGCCACCGAGGAGCTGAAGTATTATAAGGACAATGTTGATCCGGCGGACATGACTCCATTAAAGAAGCCAACTACGGAGCATGATCCGGCCCTGAAGTTCAAATCGGACAGCAAGAAACTAAGCTTTGTTGACTTCGTACCTGGCGATTCGTCAAGCAGTATTCAGCATCAGTGCCAAACTTGGATCCGAATAGGAAAGCGTGCTCATCGAGTTCATCCGTGAGAATCGGGACATTTTTGCATGGAAGCCCTCTGACATGCCAGGTGTACCGAGGCAACTCGCTGAGCACACCCTTAATGTGGATCCTAAATACAAACCGGTGAAACAGTTCCTCCGCCGGTTTAACGAAGAAAGACGCAAGGCGATTGGAGAAGAGGTAGCCAGGCTCTTAGCAGCTGGTTTTATTGTTGAAGTTTTTCACCCTGAGTGGCTTGCCAATCCGGTGGCTAGTCCTTAAGAAAAACGGCACCTGGCGTATGTGTGTGGATTACACAGATCTTAATAAGGCTTGTCCAGCAGATCCTTTTGCCCTCCCCGTATTGATCAAATCATTGATGCTACGGCGGGTTGTGAGCGTTTAAGTTTTTTGGATGCATATTCTGGCTATCATCAGATCAAAATGGCAGTTAAGGACCAGGAGAAGACGGCATTCATAACTCCCTTTGGAGCCTTCTGCTATGTGTCTATGCCCTTTGGGCTCAAAAGTGCCCAGGCAACTTATCAACGGTGTGTACAAAATTGTCTTCACAAGCAGATTGGCCGTAATGTACATGCTTACGTGGATGATATCGTGGTTAAAGTCCAGGGAGAAGGAGACTCTGGTTGACGATTTGAAGGAAACCTTTGATAACCTAAGGACGTACAAGATGATGCTTAATCCGGACAAGTGTGTCTTTGGTGTACCGGCGGGCAAGTTATTGGGTTTTCTGGTGTCCAACAGGGGAATTGAGGCTAATCCGGAGAAGATCACAGCCATCACCTCCCTGGCTAAACCGAAAGTGTATCAATGATGTTCAACGCCTGGCAGGCCGGATTGCCGCGTTAAGCCGGTTTATCAGCCGCCTTGGTGAGAAGGCAATCCCTTTGTATCAGATGTTGAAGAAGACGGATCAGTTCTGTCTGGAGTTTGCTGCTGATGAAGCATTTTTGGAGGACTAAAGCGGCAATTGGCAATCCGCCTGTGCTCGCCGCTCCCATTGACAAGGAGCCGTTACTGCTATATGTTGCTGCTAATGCTCGTGCGGTCAACGTGGCTATTATGGTGGAGCGAAAGGAGGCAGGTAAGGAGCATCCGGTTCAACGTCCGGTCTATTATATCCAGCGAGGTACTCATTGAGTCCAAGCAAAGGTATCCGCATTGGCAGAAGCTGGTGTACGGAGTTTTTATGGCAAGCCGGAAGCTTAAGCAATACTTCCAAGGGCACCCAATTACGGTGGTCAGTTCTGCTCCTTTGGGGGATATCATCCAGAACCGGGAAGCGACTGGCCGGATTGCCAAGTGGGCTATAGAGCTTGGGCCGCATGGATTGAAGTATGTGCCTCGGACGGTGAAGTCTCAAGCACTTGTTGATTTCATCAATGATTGGACGGAAAATGCAAGCACCTGAGAAAAGCCGGATCACACATATTGGACCATCCATTTTGACGGATCCAGGCAATTGGAAGGCTCGGGGGCTGGAGTCGTATTAACTTCCCCACAAGGTGATAAGGTTTGTTACGTTCTCCGCTTAATGTTTCCTTGTACTAACAATGCAGCTGAGTATGAAGCCTTGCTCCAATGGTCTCCGGATGGCTAAGGAGATGCATCTAAGTCGAGTTAAGTGCTTCGGTGACTCGGACCTCGTGGCTCAACAAGTATTTGGCACTTGGGATTCCAAGGACCCACTCATAGCAGCGTATCGTCGTGAGGTGGATATTGTTGCAGGTCACTTTAAAGGCTATCAGGTGGACCACATGGACCGATGGAAGAATGAAGCAGCGGACGCTTTAAGCCGGCTGGGCTCTCAGCGCAAACCGGTCCTGCCCAATGTTTTCCTGGATGTGCTGCACAACCCGTCGGTCAAGCTCCCTGCTGAAGCGGATTTGGCTATTCCTGATCCGGAGGCTCAATTGGTGGCAGCTCTTCATGTCATTCTGGATTGGACGCTTCCTTACCTGGCGTACATGAACCGGGGCGAGTTACCAGAGGATGAGATTCTGGCCCGACAGATAGTCCGGCGGTCCAAGTCCATGACCATTGTCAATGCCGAGTTGCATCATTGCAGTATATCAGGGGCATTTCAACGTTGTGTGTCTCCTGAAGAAGCTGTGAAATTTTGTGTGAGATCCACGAAGGAGATTGTGGTCACCACGCCGGTTCAAAATCTTTGGTAGCTAAAGCATTTCGCCATGGCTTCTATTGGTTAACTGCTCATGCTGATGCGGAGGATCTAGTCAGACGATGTGACGGTTGCCAAAAGTTTTCAAGACGTGCTCATGTGCCGGCTCAAGAATTGAGAATGATTCCAATTACTTGGCCGTTTGCGACTTGGGGGCTGGATATGGTTGGGCCTTTCAAAAGGTCCAAAGATAAGAAGACCCACCTCCTGGTGGCGGTTGACAAGTTTACAAAGTGGGTGGAAGCAGAACCTGTTAGCAAGTGTGATGCGGCCACGACGGTTCAGTTCATCAAAAAAGTGATTTTCTGGTTTGGCTTTCCACATAGTATCATCACAGATAATGGTACCAATTTGTTCAAAGGTGCCATGAAGGAGTTCTGCGAACGGGAGCACATCCGGCTTGACGTTTCATCAGTGGGACACCCACAGTCCAATGGTCAAGCAGAAAGGGCTAATCAAGAGATCTTGAGAGGCATCAAGCCCCGGCTATGGTTCCTTTGCAGAGAACGCCGGGTTGTTGGGTAGAAGAATTACCATCTGTGTTATGGAGCATCAATACACACCCAACAGATCAACAGGATACACACCTTCTTCATGGTTTATGGAGCGGAGGCGGTTCTCCCCAGTGATATCCGTCATGATTCACCTCGTGTGACGGCTTATGTTGAAGCGGACAACGAGACAGCACGGCAAGATGCTTTGGACCGGTTGGATGAAGAGCGTGACATAGCAGCCGCCCGATCGGCGATTTACCAACAGGATCTTCGTCGTTATCACAGTCGCCGAGTCAGAACCAGAACCTTTCAGGAAGGAGATTTGGTGCTTCGGCTCATCCAAGATCAGACTGATATGCATAAGCTATCCCCACCTTGGGAGGGGCCTTTCGTGGTCAGCAAGAATCTGCACAACGGGTCATACTATCTGATCGATATTCGAGAGCATAAAGACTCACGTACATCAGAGGAGGAGACCAACAGGCCGTGGAACATAGCTCATCTTCGGCCTTACTATACCTGAGCCATTGGCTCTACTTGGTACATATTACGACGAATGTATATATTATGATTAAATATAATAAACCGGAACCTCAGCTAAAGCGGGGTATCTGTTCTTTTACATCATGTGTGGTTACACGGAGTTGTTCTAAAGCGGCCTCCGGTTTACCCCTTGAGTTAGCTTTTCAAAAGCATCATGTTATATCACTTGGGGGCTTGGTCGTGTCCGAACCAATGCAATACCTCTTGATAGGCGAGAGCCACCAGATCACTTGGGGACTTGGTCACGTCTGAACCAGTCATGCCTCTTGATCGGCCTAAGGCCACAGAATCACTTGGGGGCTTGGTCGAACCCGAACCATTGCCATGCCACTTGATCGGCATAAATGCCACGGTTTCATTTGGGGACCTGGCTGACTTGAACCATAGCTACACCTATCGGGAGCTTGGTCGTGTTCGACCATGGTAACGCCATCTGATCAGCTCAAATAAGCCTCTTTTTGCAAACGGTTTTGTCATTGCCTTTGCTTCACTTTTCTTTGAAAGATATTTCTTTCTTTTTATTGCGTTTTTTAAACCGACAAAGTTTTAAACCGGTTCACACTGTCATTGACGGAACACGGTCCATTTTAATCCGAGACTATTTGCTCGGTTTGATTTTTTGTTAACATCCTATTACGGAGTAACACGGTGTTTATTATAACCCGGCACGGTTTACATGGTAAACCGGCATCATATATATACAGGAGCTGCTATCTCCTCCAACAGTGTGGGTTTATAAAACTCCGCTTCAAACTTCATGCCCAACATGCGCAGGTATTATGTATCTCAAAAATTTGGTCATATACTTAAAAATTTCGGATGTTTTGATTTCATGTATGCAGACATCATATTCCGCCTGACGGTACAACCGCGGTGGCACTTTAAGATTTTTATTGCAGAAAGTACTTTGGAAAGTTCATCACCCAAAGGAAGAGCAAGTTGCAGTAATTATGCACGAAGGCATATCAACATCAAAAGTATCAGCTAGCCTATTACAAGGCAACACGGTGCCCACAATAAGATCATTGTTTTTCGCAAAGGGAGAAGCAGTTTTAAACCGGCTTCCGGTTCAAGCTTGGTCACCAGCCTGGCCTGATGGTTGTGGTCATCCTGCGCCGCTTCAGCTTCAGTTTCTCTACCCAGCGGCTGGAAATCAACAGTTGTCCAGTCGATTCCCATTAATGCTTGAAAGACAGCTTCATCATGGATCAGCAACGACGGGTCAATATCGGGAGCGTAAGTATGCTTACGGATTGGAGGGATAAGATTTTCCGCTTCATGAATTGGTGCAGCTATTCGCTTGTTTTGATTGTCATATTGGGCTTGATAATGAGACAAGTCTGCTTCTTCAGCCAATTGACAAGCTAGCGGACGCACCTCCCGGTTTATTGCTCGCAGATCCGCTTCACTAAACTCTGACCGTCTTCCTTCAAGCTGGGATAGCCCTGAGCCGCTTCAATAGGATCAAAATCCGGCACCCAAGCTTTTGCCCGGATTAAGGCATTGATCGCACCGGTTCGAGCAGCAGATTTCTTCAGCTCTTCAACCCGGGCAGGAAGCACCGACAGTTTCATCAGAGTGTCCTGAATCAAAGTGGGCGCCGGCTTGTTGTGGGATGCAGTACAGATGATTCGTGTGCACAGGTGTCAGCACCTATACGTGTACAGTTGTTCGATCAACGTGTAGGCGGCTTTCAATTTCTTCCGCACATCTGACCCCAAGTGACCAATGCGTGTCCCTGAAATATCACAAGGGTTAACAAACCGGCAGCTCTGTAAGACGGCAGAATCAATTCAGAAGTCAAACCGGCTTACCAAAGATAGCAGTGGTCATGGCATGCACGTGCCGCTTTATGCTGGTCAGTTCATCCGCCACCGGTTTTAGTGCAGCCTCGGCATCTTCTGCTCGTTTGATTAAAGCGGATTTTTCAGTGGCCCAATCCGCCCGCTTCTTCTTGAAGCTCTCCTTAAGCTGTTCCATGGCGCTTAAAGCGCTGGTTAATTCCTCTTTTGCTTTGGAGGTTTCAGCTTGTTGGGATTTCAGATTTTCTTGGAGATCGGCGACTTGGCTTTCTTTCGTCTTCAGCTCAGCCTGCATGCAGACAGTTATATGATTCAGCAAAACGGTACAAGGATTGAAGTACCAACCACATAACAAGTTATGCACTTGGCACTTGGGGGCTAATGCATATTCGATCTTCATCTTTCAATTGCTTACAAAGTCCCAAGATCAATACAAGTATTCAACTTGGCACTTGGGGGCTAATGGCTATTTGCTCGTATATATTCTGATGCGGCGATCTCAATTACTTAAAGTCCCGGTTTAACTACGCTAAGTTGAACCGGCCCTTGGGGACTACATCAGCGAATTTCAAAGCATTAAGATTTATATTAGTAAGTCCCGGTTTGAAAGAAGATTACAAACCGGCCCTGGCTGAAAGTGCAACTATCCCTAGGTGGTTTTGGTAATTCATAACAACATATAGCTCATTGAGCTAATGCTATTCCAAGATGACTATTTCAGGAAAGCTCAATGATTGGCATGGCATGGATGTGAAAGTGGAACCCTCAAAATGCTAAGGACAAAGGATTGGCTCAAGCTCAAAAGCTCAAGACTCTTCATTTTATATTTTAGTGATCCAAGATCACATTGAGTCTTTAGGAAAAGCCAATACTATCAAGGAGGGATGAGGTGCTGCTTAATGAGCCTCTTGCTTCATGTGCTTAGTGATATGCTCCAAAACCCTCAACTACTTTCCCATATCCACATATGACCTAAACCCTAAGCCAAACTCGGTCCTACCGATTCTTTCTATCCGACGCCACCGAGTTTCACTTGTCATAAGCCACTGCCAAACCCTAGCAATTTGGTTCTACCGATAGGGATCTCGGTCTCACCGAGATGGGATTGCAAACTCTGTGTTTCCCTTTCGTAACTTTTCGGTCTCACCGAAAGATTGAATCGGTCCCACCGAGATTGCAGTATAAACTCTCTGTTTCCTTTTTGTAACTTTTTGGTCTCACCGAAAGAGCAAATCGGTCCCACCGAGTTTACCTGACCAACTCTCTGGTTAGCTTATTACCAAACTCGGTCTCACCAAGTTTGTGTAATCGGTCTCACCGAGATTATGTTATGCCCAAACCCTAACCATATCGGTCCTACCGAGTTGCATGTCAGTCCCACCGAAAATCTCTAACGGTCACTAGGTTTACCGCTTCGGTCCGACCGAGTTTGTTGATTCGGTCCCACCGAGATTGGAAAACTGTGTGTAACGGTTGGATTTTGTGTGGAGGCTATATATACCCCTCCACCTCCTCTTCATTCATGGAGAGAGCCATCAGAACACATACACAATTCCAACTCATATGTTCTGAGAGAGAACCACCTACTCATGTGTTGAGACCAAGATATTCCATTCCTACCATATGAATCTTGATCTCTAGCCTTCCCCAAGTTGCTTTCCACTCAAATCTTCTTTCCACAAAATCCAAATCCTATGAGAGAGAGTTGAGTGTTGGGGAGACTATCATTTTGAAGCACAAGAGCAAGGAGTTCATCATCAACACACCATTTGTTACTTCTTGGAGAGTGGTGTCTCCTAGATTGGCTAGGTGTCACTTGGGAGCCTCCGACAAGATTGTGGAGTTGAACCAAGGAGTTTGTAAGGGCAAGGAGATCGCCTACTTCGTGAAGATCTACCGCTAGTGAGGCAAGTCCTGTGTGGGCGATGGCCATGGTGGGATAGACAAGGTTGCTTCTTCGTGGACCCTTTGTGGGTGGTTGCTTCTTCGTGGACCCTTCGTGGGTGGAGCCCTTTGTGGACTCGCGCAACCGTTACCCTTTGTGGGTGGAGCCCTCCGTGGACTCTCGCAACCGTTACCCTTTGTGGGTTGAAGTCTCCATCAACGTGGATGTAGGATAGCACCACCTATCCGAACCACGGGAAAAACATTCGTGTCTCAATTGCGTTTGAATTCTCCAAACCCTTCCCTTTACATTCTTGCAAGTTGCATGCTTTACTTTCCGCTGCCAATATACTCTTTGCATGCTTGCTTGAATTGTGTGATGATTGCTTGACTTGTCCTACAATAGCTAAAATCTGCCAAGAACTAAAATTGGGAAAAGGTTAAGTTTTTATTTGGTCAAGTAGTCTAATCACCCCCCTCTAGACATACTTTCGATCCTACAAGTGGTATCAGAGCTTTGGTCTCCATTTGCTTTGATCTCCATAGCTTTTGGTGGTCATAGCCTTGGTTTCACAACCTAGGAGAGTATGGCGTCTAGCGAGGGAAATTATCACCGTAGAGGTCCTTACTTTGATGGTACTAATTTTGCTAGTTGGAAGCATAAAATGAAAATGCATATTCTTGGACATAACCCCGCCGTTTGGGCTATTGTGTGTGTTGGTTTGCAAGGTGACTTCTTTGATGGGAAAGAACCAAACCGTGAAGCTACCGCAGATGAGTTGAAGATGTTGCAATACAATGCTCAAGCTTGTGATATTCTCTTCAACGGATTGTGCCCCGAAGAATTCAACAAAATCAGCCGTCTTGAGAATGCAAAGGAAATTTGGGACACTTTGATTGATATGCACGAAGGTACCGACTCCGTCAAGGAATCCAAGTTGGATGTGCTTCAAAGTCAACTTGACAAGTTCAAAATGAAGGATGGTGAAGGTGTCGCTGAAATGTACTCTAGGCTTGCTCTCATCACAAATGAGATTGCCGGCTTAGGAAGTGAAGAGATGACCGATAGATTCATCATCAAGAAGATTCTAAGAGCCTTGGATGGAAAATATGATACCGTGTGCACATTGATCCAAATGATGCCCAATTACAAAGATCTCAAGGCCAACCGGAGGTGAATTGGAAGAATTGTTGCTTCATGAGATGGTCACTCCAAGGATAAGGAGAACTTTCACAACAAATCAAAGTGGTGGCCTACAAGCTCATGTGAAGCCCACATCATCAAGTGAGAAACAAAACTTCAATGAAGAATTGAGCTTAATGGTGAAGAACTTCAACAAATTCTACAAGAGTAGAAGCAAAGATAGAAGCTTCAAGTCAAGGTCTACAATGACAAAAGATTCTAAGTCGAGAGCGAAACCTGGCTACAATTGATGGAAGACCCCGGACACTTCCAATGAGTGTACGGCTCCCACAAGAGAAGAGAAGATTCTCAAATAAGAAGAAGAGAAGAATCACACCAAGGGAGAGAAGGAGTAGGGATGAATCGTTATGAACGAAGTCTCAGCGGAAAGCAAGGATTCGGAAAGGAAGGAAGTCATCAGGGAGCTACACAAAACAAAGACATCAGCTCATGTTGGTGAATGGGTATCCGGCTCCGACTCCGACAGCCACTCCGAGAGAAGTTATCACTCCGACTCCGAAGATACTCAAGATGAAGGTGTTGCCGGTCTAGCACTTGTGTCAACCAACTCCTACGACATATTTGACTCACCAAATGAAGGAATTGGAAGATGCTTCATGGCCAAAGGTCCTAAGGTAACACACCCCGAGTATGTTGATTTCAATAGTGATGAAGATGACTTGTTAGGTGATGATTTTGCTTGTTGACAACTCTAGTGATGAATACTATGATGAAACGTCAATTAATCATGCTAATCAAGATAAACATGAATGACAATGATAAGGAGAAGATTGAGGCTCTAACTAAAGAACTAAACACTCTTAAGTTAGCTCATGAAACTATCTTCGAAGATCATCGAGAACTTTTAAGAGCTCATGAGAAATTACGCTTTGAAAAGCTCAATCTTGAGCAAGAGCATGAGTTCTTAAAAGCAATCAATGATGATCTCCGCAAGAAAAGTTCTTCTTACATTGCCAAGCGTTTACTCTTATCCACTTACATGCCTCAAGTCAAG
This sequence comes from Triticum urartu, assembly GCF_003073215.2. Classification (NCBI taxonomy): domain Eukaryota; kingdom Viridiplantae; phylum Streptophyta; class Magnoliopsida; order Poales; family Poaceae; genus Triticum; species Triticum urartu. Next base: position 543,419,494 of record NC_053026.1, read on the forward strand.
TCTAGTAACAAGAACAAGAAAGATTCTTCCTCTAGCAGTAACAATGATCATGCTAAATCCAATATTGTTGCTTCTAGTAGTTCTCTTGATTCCACTAATGATTCTCTTAGCCAAGTTACACTTGAGCAAGAAAATAGCTTATTGAAGGGAATTATAGAGAAAGGAGTGTACAAAAGCCTTGCCGGGAGTAAGCAATTCGAGGAAATTGTGCGCAAGCAAGGAATGCACCGGAAGAATCAAGGTGTTGGTTTTGAACGAAAGTTCAATGCCAATGGAGTTGAGTGGGAAGAAGATCAATACCCCAAGACAAAGTTTGTTCCTCAACAAGAGAAGTATGATACTTCTTTCAAGGGGACACAAGCTCAAGATGATCTTCCACCACAAGACTACAAGCAAAAAGGCAAGGACAAGCTTCAAGAGGAAATTGATGCATTTGAAGAAGCTCCTAAGACCTTAGTCAAGTGGATTCCCAAGACTACTTCAAGTTCCACTTCATCAAGTACGACTACAACTCCAAGGATTCCCATCAAGATGGTGTGGATCCAAAAGAAGAAGAACTTAGAGAGTTCTTGAGGGTGACTCCGCAACATACTTCACTCTTATCATTTTGGCAAGAACAAGTGCAATCAAACTTCCACATCTTGCACTAGTTTCAAGGATCACAAACCCTCTTGTTGGTAAGAAAAGGACAAGGTACCTAAATTTTCATGGACATCATCTTGTGTGTGCATCACTCTATGTCTATGGATATCCTTGTTTGTTCTTTGTGGGGACTAACCCTGTAGGTATTGAAAGTGCAATTCACTCAATGGATAAGCTCCAAATGATCTACATCAACATTGAGCATCCACATCTCAACATCTACATGAAGTCATCATCGACAAAACCCAAGGTTAGTTCATCCCTCTAGGGGGGATATCACATCTAGGGGAGCTTTACTCTAAGACTTGAGCTAAAGCAACTCTAAAGATGTGAACACAACAATGCTTTATGTAAAAGTGGTAACCCCACTTGAAGCTTAAACGATGAGTATGACCTATGATCAAGTGTTCTCACTTGACTCCTAAGTCAATATACTCATATATAGATGACCTGTCATCACAAATTGCTTGATAGATGCTAGAATTGGTTGTGCATGCCTTGTCACATATTTCATTTGCATCTTATTGTGGTGAGCATGCTGGTTGCATATTTTACTCATTCGAGGACATCCACTTGTTGTTTTGATTGTTTGGTTTTATTTCCTTTTGCCAAGTGGATGGACAAGAATGCCTAAGAACCTCCTCTAGCTATCTATGCTTTTCTCGTCTCAAACTCTATTCATGCTACATCACAAAATTTGATCAAGTCAGATTCGAACCACTCTGTGTGAGGAGCGCTCGGAGTCCCGATTCGTCATAGACTTAAACTTCCAAAACCTCTTTATGATTCTCGGTCTGACCGATACCCTACTTTCGGTCCTACCGAGATCATTAAGTTGATCTAGGTTTTCGGATCTCGTGCAACCGATTTGAACCATTCGGTCACACCGAGTTGCAACAACTGTATACAGTTTTGCATCTCGGTGCCACCGAGTTGTTCCACTCGGTCACACCGACAGGGTCGGGCTATATATATTCACGGGCAAAAATTTGGAAATTTCTCCGAACCCCTTCGCCCACGCGATACCCTGCTCTGCCAACTTGGTCTCCGGATCGTCTCCTCGCCGCCAGCCGCCTCCAGTCGCTGGTCTCCGTCGCCGTCAACGGAAATTCAACCCCGCCGTTGCCGCCGTAGCGAGTCTCCGCCGAACTAGGGTATGGACTCGATCTTTGTGCTATTCCCCAATCCGATTCTTAGCACATTGTGATCATCATGATTCTTGCCACGTTTGTTAAACTTCTATCCAGTCAATGAACTCGTAGATTAGGTTTAATTCGAAAATTTTAGGGTTAGGTTTCCGCCGAAACCATCTCGGACCCACCGAGTTGAAAAACTCGGTCCCACTGATTTGGCTTATGCCATTGCACAAGTGAGACTCGGTCTGACCGATAATTACTTATCGGTGTGAGCGATTTTGGAACTCTGCGAAACCCTAGCAGTCTCGGTGCCACCGAACTGTGACTCGGTCTGACCGAGTTCACTAGTTTAGGTGCCAAAACTGCTTCGTATCACCGAGTTTAGAAATCGGTAGATCCGAGATGCTTTTCAGTGGGAAACTAAAACTAAGTTTTTGAATTATTCTTTTGCAAAAATCTCTGCATTTTGTGATGCTCATCCACTCTACCTCATCTATAAACTCTTCACAGGGTCAGTAGTCAGCTTTTACATCATGTCTGATCAGAGTGACAGCCAGAACAAATCAGAAGAGCAGGTGCTCATGAGTGAGGGCACTAGTCCCTCCAGCTCTTCAGATGAAGGCAGCAGGAGCACCCCTAGCAATCTGCCTAAAGCTGCCACAAGACAGAGAAAGAAGAGAACCTCAGACTCAGAAGATGAGGATTATGTGGCAGAAGAGGAAGCAACTTCCAAGAGAGTTGTTGCTCAAGAAAGAGTATGGCTCAGCTGCAGCCATCAAGCCAGGAATGCACAAAAAGGCACCTACTAGGAGAGTTCCTACCTCCAAGCCTAGGAAGGCTGTTCCTGAGGAAACTATGAAACTCACTATGGAATCTGAAGAGGAAGAAATTGGCCAGGACAAGAAAAAGAAGAGGGCCAGAACTACCACTGCCAGAGTTGTTGGCAAGCCTTCCATGAGGAGAGATTCTTCTGATGAGGATGAAGAAGAAGAGGTAGTCTGCACCAGCTACAGCCTCAGTTCCACCAGCTCCAGCGTCCACTTCAGCCTCGACTCCGACCACGTCTACAGAAGGCTTCGTCCTTGGAGTGCTCCGGACTCCACCACCACCTGAAGATCAAGCTGAGTGTCGACTTAGCACTATGCATTTTCTAGGAACTTTTTGGTAACTTGTTGCCAAAGGGGAGAAAATGTATAGATTATAGGCTTCGAGAGAGAGTGTTCCTTTTATTCTCTCTTGTTTTATTTGGTAGTTTTTCGAACTTTGTTTGCTGTGTGAGATACTATGTCATTGCTCGTGAGACATTGATGATCATGTGTTTGATCATAAGCTACACTTAATGTTTGCTTAATATTATCATCTTATCTATCTTATGTGATCATTCACTATTCTTGGTGATGAGTGCATGAATTTCATTCTAATCATTTTAAGTGCTCCACCAAGATGTATGTGACATGGAAGAGTAACCCATGACTCAACTCTTTGTGCATTTGCAGTCCAAAGCAAATTTTAAATATGCACAAATTTAGGGGGAGCTCTTTACTTGTCACATACTTCTCAAAGCGACGATATATTTCATGCTTATTATCATTTGTCAAAGCTTTGATCTATATGTTGTCATCAATTACCAAAAAGGGGGAGATTGAAAGTGCAACTATCCCTAGGTGGTTTTGGTAATCATAACAACATATAGCTCATTGAGCTAATGCTATTCCAAGATGACTATTTCAGGAAAGCTCAAATGATATGGCATGGCAT
>NC_053026.1:543424029-543439954 GCF_003073215.2 Triticum urartu
CAGATTACTACAGACTGTTCTGTTTTTGACAGATTCTGTTTTTCGTGTGTTGTTTGCTTATTTTGATGAATCTATGGCTAGTAAAATAGTTTATAAACCATATAGAAGTTGGAATACAGTAGGTTAACACCAATATAAATAAATAATGAGTTCATTACAGTACCTTGAAGTGGTCTTTTGTTTTCTTTCGCTAACGGAGCTCACGAGATTTTCTACTTTAAGTTTTGTGTTGTTGAAGTTTTCAAGTTTTGGGTAAGGATTTGATGGATTATGGAACAAGGAGTGGCAAGAGCCTAAGCTTGGGGATTGCCCATGTAACCCCCAAGATAATCTAAGGACACCAAAAGCCAAAGCTTGGGGATGCCCCGGAAGGCATCCCCTCTTTCGTCTACTTCTATCGGTAACTTTACTTGGAGCTATATTTTTATTCACCACATGATATGTGTTTTGCTTGGAGCGTCTTGTATGATTTGAGTCTTTTTTTAGTTTACCACAATCATCTTTGCTGTACACACCTTTTGAGAGAGACACACATGATTCAGAAATTATTAGAATACTCTATGTGCTTCACTTATATCTTTTGAGTTATATAGTTTTGCTCTAGTACTTCACTTATATCTTTTAGAGCACGGTGGTGGATTTGTTTTATAGAAACTATTGATCTCTCATGCTTCACTTATATTATTTTGAGAGTTAAATAGCATGGTAATTTTCTTAAATAATCCTAATATGCTAGGTATTCAAGATAAATAATAAAACTCTTATGAGTGTGTTGAATACTAGAGAAGTTTGATACTTGATAATTGTTTTGAGATATGGAGATGGTGATATTAGAGTCATGCTAGTTGAGTAGTTGTGAATTTGAGAAATACTTGTGTTAAAGTTTGTGATTCCCGTAGCATGCACGTATGGTGAACCGTTATGTGATGAAGTCGGAGCATGATTTATTTATTGATTGTCTTCCTTATGAGTGGCGGTCGGGGACGAGCGATGGTCTTTTCCTACCAATCTATACCCCCTAGGAGCATGCGCGTAATACTTTGCTTTGATAACTTCTAGATTTTTGCAATAAGTATATGAGTTCTTTATGACTAATGTTGAGTCCATGGATTATACGCATTCACCCTTCCACCATTGCTAGCCTCTCTAATACCGTGCACCTTTCGCCGGTATCATACACCCACCATATACCTTCCTCAAAACAGCCACCATACCTACCTATCATGGCATTTCCATAGCCATTCCGAGATATATTGCCATGCAACTTTCCACCGTTCCGTTTACTATGACACACTCCATCATTGTCATATTGCTTCGCATGATCATGTAGTTGACATTTTATTGTGGCAAAGCCACCATTCATAATTCTTTCATACATGTCACTCTTGATTCATTGCATATCACGGTACACCGCCGGAGGCATTCACATAGAGTCATATTTGTTCTAAGTATTGAGTTGTAATTTGAGTTGTAAGTAAATAAAAGTGTGATGATCATCATTATTAGAGCATTGTCCCAAGTGAGGAAAGGATGATGAAGACTATGATTTCCCCACAAGTCGGGATGAGACTCCGGACGAAAAAAAATAAAAAAGAGGCCATAAAGAAAAAGATAAAAAGAAAAGGCCCAAATAAAAAAATGAGAGAAAAAGAGAGAAGGGACAATGCTACTATCCTTTTACCACACTTGTGCTTCAAAGTAGCACCATGATCTTCATGATAGAGAGTCTCCTATGTTATCACTTTCATATACTAGTGGGAATTTCATTATAGAACTTGGCTTGTATATTCCAATGATGGGCTTCCTCAAAATGCCCTAGGTCTTCATGAGCAAGCAAGTTGGATGCACACCCACTTAGTTTCTTTTTAGCTTTCATATACTTATAGCTCTAGTGCATCCGTTGCATGGCAATCCCTACTCACTCACATTGATATCTATTGATGGGCATCTCCATAGCCCGTTGATACGCCTAGTTGATGTGAGACTATCTTCTCCCTTTTGTCTTCTCCACAACCACCATTCTATTCCACATATAGTGCTATGTCCATGGCTCACGCTCATGTATTGCGTGAAAGATTGAAAAAGTTTGAGAATGTCAAAAGTATGAAACAATTGCTTGGCTTGTCATCGGGGTTGTGCATGATTTAAATACTTTGTGTGGTGAAGATAGAGCATAGCCAGACTATATGATTTTGTAGGGATAACTTTCTTTGGCCATGTTATTTTGAAGAGACATAATTGCTTAGTTAGTATGCTTGAAGTATTATTATTTCTATGTCAATATTAAACTTTTATCTTGAATCTTTCGGATCTGAATATTCATGCCACAATTAAGAAGAATTACATTGAAATTATGCCTAGTAGCATTCCACATCAAAAATTCTGTTTTTATCATTTACCTACTCGAGGACGAGCAGGAATTAAGCTTGGGGATGCTTGATACGTCTCCAACGTATCTATAATTTTTGATTGCTCCATGCTATATTATCTTCTGTTTTGGACATTATTGGGCTTTATTATCACTTTTATATTATTTTTGGGACTAACCTATTAACCGGAGGCCCAGCCCAGAATTGCTGTTTTTGCCTATTTTAGGGTTTCGAAGAAAAGGAATATCAAACGGAGTCCAAACGGAATGAAACCTTCGGGAACGTGATTTTTGGAACGAACAAGATCCAGAGACTTGGACCCTACGTCAAGCAACCAACAGGGAGGCCACGAGGTAGGGGGCGCGCCTACCCCCCCCAGGCGCGCCCTCCACCCTCGTGGGCCCCCTGTTGCTCCACCGACGTACTTCTTCCTCCTATATATACCTACGTACCCCCAAACGATCAGATACGGAGCCAAAACCCTAATTCCACCGCCGTAACTTTCTGTATCCACGAGATCCCATCTTGGGGCCTGTTCCGGAGCTCCGCCGGAGGGGGCATCGATCATGGAGGGCTTCTACATCAACACCATAGCATCTCCGATGAAGTGTGAGTAGTTTACCTCAGACCTTCGGGTCCATAGTTATTAGCTAGATGGCTTCTTCTCTCTTTTTGGATCTCAATACAAAGTTCTCCCCCTCTCTTGTGGAGATCTATTCGATGTAATCTTCTTTTGCGGTGTGTTTGTTGAGACCGATGAATTGTGGGTTTATGATCAAGTTTATCTATGAACAATATTTGAATCTTCTCTGAATTCTTTTATGTATGATTGGTTATCTTTGCAAGTCTCTTCGAATTATCAGTTTGGTTTGGCCTACTAGATTGATCTTTCTTGCAATGGGAGAAGTGCTTAGCTTTGGGTTCAATCTTGCGGTGTCCTTTCCCAGTGACAGTAGGGGCAGCAAGGCACGTATTGTATTGTTGCCATCGAGGATAACAAGATGGGTTTTATCATATTGCATGAATTTATCCCTCTACATCATGTCATCTTGCTTAAGCGTTACTCTGTTCTTATGAACTTAATACTCTAGATGCATGCTGGATAGCGGTCGATGTGTGGAGTAATAGTAGTAGATGCAGGCAAGGAGTCGGTCTACTTGTCTCGGACGTGATGCCTATATACATGATCATACCTAGATATTCTCATAACTATGCTCAATTCTGTCAATTGCTCAACAGTAATTTGTTCACCCACCGTAAAATACTTATGCTCTTGAGAGAAGCCACTAGTGAAACCTATGGCCCCCGGGTCTATCTTCATCATATTAATCTTCCAACACTTAGTTATTTTCATTGCTTTTATTTTACTTTGCATCTTTATCATAAAAATACCAAAAATATTATCTTATCATATCTATCAGATCTCACTCTCGTAAGTGACCGTGTAGGGATTGACAACCCCTTATCGCGTTGGTTGCGAGGATTTATTTTTTGTGTAGGTGCGAGGGACTCGCGCGTAGCCTCCTACTGGATTGATACCTTGGTTCTCAAAAACCGAGGGAAATACTTACGCTACTTTGCTGCACCACCCTTTCCTCTTCAAGGGAAAACCAACGCAAGTGCTCAAGAGGTAGCAGTATATTGTCTACTAGAGATCATGGAGAGGTTCGGTGAGGCCACAGGCTTGCAGATAAACCCCACCCAGTCCACTGTAGCACCAATCCGGTGCCAAAGCATAGATCTAGACCAGGTCTTACAGGGTTTTGCTGGGAGATGAGTTGGATTCATGATCACATATCTGAAGGAAATATGCCCTAGGGGCAATAATAAAGTTATTATTTATTTCCTTATATCATGATAAATTTATTCATGCTAGAATTGTATTAACCGGAAACATAATACATGTGTGAATACATAGACAAACAGAGTGTCACTAGTATGCCTCTACTTGACTAGCTCGTTGATCAAAGATGGTTATGTTTCCTAACCATAGACATGAGTTTGTCATTTGATTAAAGGGATCACATCATTAGGAGAATGATGTGATTGACTTGACCCATTCCGTTAGCTTAGCACTTGATCGTTTAGTTTGTTGCTATTGCTTTCTTCATGACTTATACATGTTCCTATGACTATGAGATTATGCAACTCCCGTTTACAGGAGGAACACTTTGTAACGTCACAACGTAACTGGGTGATTATAAAGGTGCTCTACAGGTGTCTCCGAAGGTACTTGTTGGGTTGGCGTATTTCGAGATTAGGATTTGTCACTCCGATTGTCGGAGAGGTATCTCTGGGCCCTCTCGGTAATGCACATCACTATAAGCCTTGCAAGCATTGCAACTAATGAGTTAGTTGCGGGATGATGTATTACGGAACGAGTAAAGAGACTTGCCGGTAACGAGATTGAACTAGGTATTGAGATACCGACGATCGAATCTCGGGCAAGTAACATACCGATGACAAAGGGAACAACGTATGTTGTTATGCGGTCTGACCGATAAAGATCTTCGTAGAATATGTAGGAGCCAATATGGGCATCCAGGTCCCGCTATTGGTTATTGACCAGAGAGGTGTCTCGGTCATGTCTACATAGTTCTCGAACCCGTAGGGTCCGCACGCTTAACGTTCGTTGATGATATAGTACTATATGAGTTATGTATGTTGATGACCGAATGTTGTTCGGAGTTCCGGATAAGACCTAGTAGAAAAATCCCCATTCGTCCCGGTTGATAAGGGCCTTTTGTCCCGGTTTGTGAACCGAGACTAAAGGGTCGTTACTAATGCCCTAACCCTTTAGTCCCGGTTCTTACACGAACCGGGACAGATAGGCCTCCACGTGGCCGGTGCGTCGAGCCCAGGCAGGAGGACCTTTGGTCCCGGTTGGTGGCACCAACCGGGACCAATAGGCATCCACGCGTCAGCATTTCAGGGGCTGGGATTTTTGTTTTTTTTTGAACCGGGGGGGGGGGGGGGGGGGGGGGGGGGGGGTTTTGGGGGTTTAATTTAAGTGTTTCATATATTGTGTTAGCTAGCTAATTAATAGAGAGAAGTGTCCTCTCTTATGTCCGTGCTTGGACGATGCTATATATACGTATATATAGAGAGGACTAGACACGCTAGCTAGTAAGCAAATAAAGGAAACAGAAGATCGTCATGAACATATGCATACAGAGAGAAGTGATATCGACCACCTCTCCTTCTCCGAGAGATTGGTCGAACAACAAGTTCTCGTATATCTATCCGACACTACCGGCTACATATATACAATAATTATCTCTTACAATATAACCTCCTAATTATATATGAACACAGGGTCCACATAGTATTCTCCGTCTTCAGCAATCACGTGGTCAAGGAAGAATGCCGCCAATTCCTCTTGAATTGCTCGCATACGATCTGGTGCTAGGAGTTCATCCCGCATCCGAAACATCTAATTTGAACAAGGGGGTCATAATATATATATGAATAAATGAAACTCAACACAAATGATGGTAATAAAATAAAATTGTGAATATTATTGCTTACGCACTTCATATTGTTCGTCAGAGTACCCCCGTTCACAGGTCGTGTGGCGGATGGACTCGCAAACGTAGTATCCACAGAAATCATTCCCTTGTTCCTGCCACAACCACTTTACAAGAAATAGAGGTCAATCAAACTGATAAGCAAGCATGCCAAATGGTATTGATGAAACTAGCGCTTGAATCACTAGGAGATGCGCGGAACATGTTACTATAGTACTTACTTTCGGGTGTCTAAATTGCAGCTTCTTCGGCAGTCCCGGAGCTTTTTTGGTGAATTTTCTCCAAACCCTGCCAGACAAAGAAAACAATTACTTGATATCAGGAAATGAACAAAGTTGCTGATATGGTGGATAATGATCGATTTAACTTACTTCTCGAGCATTTGAGTCATGTCCGCATAGTCCTGGGGATCTTTTCGTCTCGAGTCTAAGACGGTTACTAGTCCCTGCTCAAGCTTAATCTCTAGGAGAATATAGTGGAACCTGCGCACGCATGCATAACTCATCAATTACATTACTATAACCTGGACTAATAAGGGAAACCGAATATGCACAAGACAGTAACACTCACTTGAAGTTGTAAGGAAAGAGTATTATATCTTTGTTTTCATTTATTACCAACGATCGTAGCAAGTTGGCCTCGGTATCTTCGGCACGATATTTAACCTCAGTTGCATCTATGAGATTTGTGTTAATGAACCCAATATCACCGATTTGTCTTTTCTTCAATTCGGCGATCTTCAATCTGCATAATATAGTGAGGATAATTATAAATACATGCAATGAAAGAGCTGACCTATATAGAGAGACTTAATGACAGAAGTAGTACTACTTACAGACAGTAGCAAGTGACCGTTGCTTTATCGAGGGCCTTTTGATTGAAAAACTAGAAGAACTCCTCAAATGGAACATTCAACAGTTCAATTCCAACAAGGTCATGCTCCTCTCTAACTCTCAGCGTCAAAGTATTCCTCCCCCAGACTCTCTGTAGGTTTTCATGTACCAATCATGGAATCTTCATATCATCGTTGTTATAGATCTTTCATCTTTGACGAGAGGCTTCCCGTACTCGTATTTGTGTTCCTCCACCTCCAAGAAATCATAATGTACATCGTCGGGCAGGTAATCTATAAGATTGCTATAACCGGGCACCATCCTCGGATCATTAGCGATGATGTCGCTAGACACCTTGAGCGGGGGGCACGATTGGTTCTCTTGTTCGCTGAGCTGGGCAATTTTTTCCCAGCTCATCAGTCTTTTATCCTTTGATCACTGACAGTACTTCCCGACCGCTCCGCTTCGAAAAATGTCTTTGCAATAATGCGCTCATAGATTCCTTTCGGCGGAGACTTTGGTGGTTTTTTCAGGGCAGCCAGAGTGCGCTTCGCTTTCACCGGATCTACCTTCTCCTCCGGAGGTGGATGTTTCTTTGCTTTCACCCCTTCGAAGAAGTTCTTCACTTCGGCTCGCGCGATCTTCGCATTCTCCTCCGGGGTCCTCTCGTATGGTAACTTCTCTCGAGTCTTCAGAGAAGGACCGAATCTGTATTGCCTCCCGCCTCTGGCTGTACTGCTAGACGCCGGCAGAGCAGACGGAGCTGCTGCGGCTGTCTTCTTTCCTTGCGTACGAGGCGGAGGAGAAGGACTACGATGCGCCGGAGCAGCCAGAGCGGCGGCGGGTCTCTTCCGCCCTTGCTGGCGAGGCGGAGAAGGAGGAGGCTGGCTGCTCGGGCGCGCCGGCGCAGGCGAAGGAGGCGGAGTGCCGTCACGCGCCGGAGAAGGAGGCTGAGTGCCCTGGGGCCCAGTAGGTGGCACTTTTTTTTTCTTTGTTGCTTAATTTTTTTATTTTGTTTCTACTTACAACAAAATACTTATTGTTGCTATTTTTATTTATTTTATTAAAGTTTATTTTTAATTATTTTTCTTTTAGGTCACAAAAATTATAAACTTTCTGTTAGTGCCATTAGTTTTCAAATTTGTTTTTTTGTTTTCTTTGTTGCTTTATTTTTTTATTTATTTGTACTTACAACAAAATACTTATTGTTGCTATTTTTATTTATTTTATTAAAGTTTATTTTTAATTATTTTTCTTTTAGGTCAGAAAAATTATAAACTTTCTGTTAGTGCCATTAGTTTTCAAATTTGTTTTTTTGTTTTCTTTGTTGCTTTATTTATTTTATTTTGTTTCTACTTACAACAAAATACTTATTGTTGCTATTTTTATTTATTTTAAGAAATTTTATTTTTAATTCTTTTTACTTTTAGGTTAGAAAAAATTATAAACTTTCTATTAGTGCCATTAGTTTTCAAATTTGAATAGTTAAAATTTGAATTCTTTGAGATTTGTGTGAATCACAAGTTTGTGATTAACTTTACTATAAAAATAGTTTTTTTTCCATTTTTTGTTTTGTTTTTTGCATTATTTATTTTCTTTTGTTTTTTGCTTTATTTTTTAATTCTTTTTGCTTTTAGGTCAGAAAATTATAAACTTTCTGTTAGTGCCATTAGTTTTAGAAAAATTATAAACTTTCTGTTAGTGCCATTAGTTTTCAAATTTGAATAGTTAAAATTTGAATTATTTGAAATTTGTGTGAATCACAAGTTTGTGATTAACTTTACTAAAAAAATGAGCATAGATGCACCTATAGAGAATTCAACCTAAATTCATAATAAATTTCTATGAATTTCAGAGAAATTCACTATGAATTTAGGTCAAATTCCCTGTATAAGGGCATCTATTTTCACTTTGAGAGGAGCTCAACAAGGCAGAGAGGGACGGGCTTATAAACCGGTGTGAGCGCCCTTCGGTTGGCGAGGTGGGACTAAACTCTGACCGCAACGAGGACCAACCCTTTAGTCCCGGTTTGTGGCACAAACCGGGACTAATGGTCATGGGCCAGGGGCGAGGCATTGGTCCCGGTTGGTGCCACGAACCGGGACCAATGCACCCCTTTAGTCCCGGTTGGTGGCACCAACCGGGACCAAAGGCCTTGTGCTGCCCCGCGTCAAAAGTTTAGTACCACCTCGCTAGCTGAGAGAGCTCGAGAGTGGTTTATAAGCGCTGCTGCGCCACCCTCTCGAGCTCCTCTCAATTGTAGGCTTTCGGGCCTAACCATACGTTGTGTGCCTGTGGGCCTACTTGGCCTCCTGCGGGCCTGAATCCTGGCCCATGGTAGGGTTTCTAGTCGTATTCAGGCCGTGGGGGCCCAGTAGGTGGCACTTTTTGTTTGTTTTCTTTGTGCTTTATTTATTTTATTTTGTTTCTACTTACAACAAAATACTTATTGTTGCTATTTTTATTTATTTTATTAAAGTTTATTTTTAATTATTTTTCTTTTAGGTCACAAAAATTATAAACTTTCTGTTAGTGCAATTAGTTTTCAAATTTGAATAGTTAAAATTTGAAATCTTTGAAATTTGTGTGAATCACAAGTTTGTGATTAACTTTACTATAAAAAATAGTTTTTTCCCAGCTTTTTTGTTTTGTTTTTTGCATTATTTTATTCTTTTTATATTTTTGCTTTATTTTTAATTCTTTTTGCTTTATGTCAGAAAAATTATAAACTTCCTGTTAGTGCCATTAGTTTTAGAAAAATTATAAACTTTCTCTTAGTGCCATTAGTTTTCAAATTTGAATAGTTAAATTTTGAATTCTTTGAAATTTGTGTGAATCACAAGTTTGTGATTAACTTTACTATAAAAATAGTTTTTTCCAGTTTTTTTGTTTTGTTTTTTGCATTATTTTTTTCTTTTGTTTTTTGCTTTATTTTTAATTCTTTTTGCTTTTAGGTCAGAAAAATTATAAACTTTCTGTTAGTGCCATTAGTTTTAGAAAAATTATAAACTTTCTGTTAGTGCCATTAGCTTTCAAATTTGAATAGTTAAAATTTGAATAATGGTATTACGAGGGCCGAACCATAAGACATTAAAGCATTTCAAATGAACTCTGAAAAAGTTGAAAGTTGGCATGGTATCATAATTTCACCCACATAGCATGTGCATGTACAAAACGGACAATGGTATCATACTTTGTGTTACAAAGTTGGCATGGTATCATCATAATAGTTGTGGGAGAAAGTCTTCACTTTTTCTTGCTTGTGTCATTTGCTTATTGCGCCGTAACCATGGATAATCTTCATCGTTTATCAGGATGCTTGGGTCAGCCTTGACTTTGGAAGGGAGGAATTTCATGAAACTTTTCATAATCTTCAGACATGTCTGTCTTGCCCCTCCACTCCCAGATGTCCCTTTTTCCTGAAAGAACTATGTGGCACTTTGGCTCATCGTATGATGTATTCGCTTCCTTATCTTTTCTTTTTCTCGGTTTGGTAGACATGTCCTTCACATAGATAACTTGTGCCACATCATTGGCTAGGACGAACGGTTCGTCAGTGTACCCAAGATTTTTCAGATCCACTGTTGTCATTCCGTACTATGGGTCTACTTGTACCCCGCCTCCTGACAGATTGACCCATTGGCACTTATACAAAGGGACCTTAAAATCATGTCCGTAGTCAAGTTCCCATATGTCCACTATGTAACCATAATATGTGTCCTTTCCCCTCTCGGTTGTTGCATCAAAGCGGACACCGCTGTTTTGGTTGGTGCTCTTTTGATCTTGGGCGATCGTGCAAAATGTATTCCCATTTATCTCGTATCCTTTGTAAGTCAATACAGTCAAAGATGGTCCCCTGGACAACAAGTACAGCTCATCACAAACAATGTTGTCACCTCTGAGACATGTTTCCAACCAACTGCTGAAAGTCCTGATGTGTTCACATGTAATCCAGTCGTCGCACTGCTCCGGGTGTTTGGAGCGCAGACTGTTCTTGTGTTCATCGACATACGGGGTCACCAAGGTAGAGTTCTGTAGAACTGTGTAGTGTGCTTGAGACCAAGAATATCCGTCCCTGCATATTATTTTGTCCCCTCCAAGCGTGCCTTTTCCAGTCAGTCTCCCCTCATACCGCGATTTAGGGATACCTATCTTCTTAAGGCCAGGAATGAAGTCAACACAAAACTCAATGACATCCTCTGTTTGATGGCCCATGGAGATGCTTCCTTCTGGCCTAGCGCGGTTACGGACATATTTCTTTAGGACTCCCATGAACCTCTCAAAGGGGAACATATTGTGTAGAAATATGGGCCCCAGAATGACAATCTCGTTGACTAGATGAACTAGGACGTGCGTCATCATATTGAAGAAGGATGGTGGGAACACCAGCTCGAAACTGACAAGACATTGCGCCACATCACTCCTTAGCCTTGGTATGATTTTTGGATCGATCACCTTCTGAGAGATTGCATTGAGGAATGCACATAGCTTCACAATGGCTAATCGGACGTTTTCCGGTAGAAGCCCCCTCAATGCAACCGGAAGCATTTGCGTCATAATCACGTGGCAGTCATGAGACTTTAGGTTCTGGAACTTTTTCTCTGGCATATTTATTATTCCCTTTATATTCGACGAGAAGCCAGTCGGGACCTTCATACTGAGCAGGCATTCAAAGAAGATTTCTTTCTCTTCTTTCGTAAGAGCGTAGCTGGCAAGACCTTCATACTGCTTCGGAGGCATGCCGTCTTTTTCGTGCAAACGTTGCAGGTCCTCCCGTGCCTCAGGTGTATCTTTTGTCTTCCCATACACGCCCAAGAAGCCTAGCAGGTTCACGCAAAGGTTCTTCATCACGTGCATCACGTCGATTGAAGAGCGGACCTCTAGGTCTTTCCAGTAGGGTAGGTCCCAAATATAGATTTCTTCTTCCACATGGGTGCGTGTCCCTCAGCGTCATTCAGAACAGCTAGTCCGCCGTGACCCTTTCCAAAGATTACGTGTAAATCATTGACCATAGCAAGTACTTGATCAACGGTACGGATGGCGGGCTTCTTCCGGTGATCTGCCTTGCCTTTGAAATGCTTGCCTTTCTTTCAACATTGATGGTTGGTCGGAAGAAATCGATGATGGCCCAGGTACACATTCTTCCTGCATTTGTCCAGGTATATACTTTCAGTTTCATCTAAATAGTGCGTGCATGCGTGGTATCCCTTGTTTGTCTGTCCTGAAAGGTTACTGAGAGCGGGCCAATCGTTGATGGTTACAAACAGCAACGCGTGCAGGTTAAATTCCTCCTGTTTGTGCTCATCCCACGTACGTACACCGTTTCCATTCCACAGTTATAAAAGTTCTTCAACTAATGGCCTTAGGAACACATTAATGTCGTTGCCGGGTTTCTTAGGGCCTTGGATGAGAACTGGCATCATAATGAACTTCTGCTTCATGCACATCCAAGGAGGAAGGTTTATACATACATAGAGTCACGGGCCAGGTGCTGTGATTGCTGCTCTGCTCCCCGAAAGGATTAATGCCATCCGCGCTTAAACCAAACCATACGTTCCTTGGGTCACTTGCAAACTCAAGCCAGTACTTTCTCTCGATTTTTCTCCACTAGACCCATCAGCGGGTGCTCGCAACTTCTGTCTTTCTTATGGTCCTCACTGTGCCATCGCATCAACTTGGCATTCTCTTCGTTTCTTAACAGACGTTTCAACCGTGGTATATAGGCGCATACCACATCACCTTCGCAGGAACCCTCTTCCTGGGGGGGCTCGCCGTCAACATCACCACGGTCATCTTGTCTGATCTTATACCGCAATGCACTGCATACCGGGCATGCGTTCAGATCCTTGTACGCACCGCGGTAGAGGATGCGGTCATTAGGGCATGCATGTATCTTCTGCACCTCCAATCCTAGAGGGCATACGACCTTCTTTGTTGCGTATGTACTGTCGGGCAATTTGTTATCCTTTGGAAGCTTCTTCTTCAATATTTTCAGTAGCTTCTCAAATCCTTTGCCAGGCACAACATTCCCTGCCTTCCACTGCAGCAATTCCAGTACGGTACTGAGCTTTGTGTTGCCATCTTCGCAATTGGGGTACAACCCTTTTTTGTGATCCTCTAACATGCGATCGAACTTCGGCTTCTCCTTTTGACTTTCGCATTGCGTCCTTGCATCGACAATGACCCGGCGGAGATCATCATCATTGGGCACATCGTCTGGTTCCTCTTGATCTTCAGCAGCTTCCGTTGCAGCATCATTAGGCACATCGTCTGGTTCCTCTTGATCTTCAGCAGCTTCCCCCGTTGTAGCATCACCGTATTCAGGGGGCACATAGTTGTCATCGTCCTCTTCTTATTCGCCGTCCATTGAGGGAGTCCTGGATTAGGGGGTCTCCGGACAGTCGGACTATATCCTTTGGCCGGACTGTTGGACTATGAAGATACGAGATTGAAGACTTCGTCCCGTGTCCGGATGGGACTCTACTTGGCGTGAAAGGCAAGCTGGGAAATACGGATATGTATATCTCCTCCTTTGTAATCGACCTTGTGTAACCCTAGCCCCCTCTGGTGTCTATATAAACCAGGGGGTTTTAGTCCATAGGAGAACATACAATCATACCATAGGCTAGCTTCTAGGATTTAGCCTCTCCGATCTCGTGGTAGATCAACTCTTGTACTACTCATATTATCAAGAATAAATCAAGCAGGACGTAGGGTTTTACCGCCATCAAGAGGGCCCGAACCTGGGTAAAACATCGTGTCCCCTGCCTTCTGTTACCATCCGCCTTAGACGCACAGTTCGGGACCCCCTACCCGAGATCCGCCGGTTTTGACACCAACATTGCTGCTTTCATTGAGAGTTCCTTTGTGTCGTCATCATTAGGCTTGATGGCTCCTTCGATCATCGATAGAGATGCAGTCCAGGGTGAGACTTTTCTCCCTAGACAGATCCTTGTATTCGGCGGCTTCACACTGCAGGCCAACTCGCTTGGCCATCTGGAGCAGATCGAGAGTTACGCCCCTGGCCACCAGGTCAGGTTTGGAAGCTTAAACTACACGGCCAACATCCACGGAGACTTGATCTTTGATGGATTTGAGCCCCTGCCGAGTGCGCCGCACGGTCACGATGAGCATGATTTAGCTCTACCATCGGACAGTGTTCAGGTGATCGCATCGGCAACCGCTCCGACCCTCAATTCGGAGCCAATTGCGCCATCCATGGACAGGTGGATAGACCCCGCCATCGAGGCTATATTCTCAGCGGCGATCGAGCCAAATATCGACCTTACCCTTCATGGGAGCCGTGACGCCGAACTACCGGATTCTTCCCCGGCCACGGACTCCGAACCGCCTGCGCCCGTGCCTATCGAATCCGACTGGGCGCCGATCATGGAGTTTCACCTCCGCGGATATCTTTCAGCACTCGCCCTTCGGCGACATACTGAACTCATTAAGGTCTCTCTCCCTGTCAGGAGAGTCCTGGCCGAACTATGTTCGGCAGGATTGGGATGCGGATGACGAAGAAATTCGCTGGCCCACCCACCACCCACTTAGTAGCCACTGTCGACGATTTGACCGACATGCTCGACTTCGACTCCGAAGACATCGACGGTATGGACGACGATGCAGGAGACGAACAGGAACCACTGCCCACAGGGCACTGGACGCCCACTTCATCATATGATGTATACATGGTGGACACACCCAAAGAAAACGACGACGAGGAACGGAAGGACGCAGCGAAGGGTTGTTCCCTCGAGAAGCAGTCAAAGCGGCGGCGTAAGCGCCGCTCCAAATCCCGCCTCGGCAGAAAACAGCGATCATATAGACCCAGCGATAGAGCAGGGTGAACCATCGCCCGACCAGGGCAACACGGAGAATCAAACCGAACAACCCGACCCCGTCGAAGATAACAGTCCGGACGACATCACACCGGACAGGCACCCGGAGCAACAGAATGCCCATCAAAGGCTGGTTGCCACTGCGAGGAGTCTGAAAAAGCAGAAGCAAAGGCTCAGGGCTGCACAAGACACACTCAGAATCAGATGGAGTGAAGTACTCAACACTGCAGCGAAGTACGGCAGTAATCGCCACACCAAGAGCTACCCGAAGCGAAAGTTGCTACCTGAATTCGATGAGGAGGCCTTAGATCCCCCGCAACAAAAAAAATGGCCATCCGTCGGATAGACGACCTCAGGCCAACATAGAGCGGCAAACGCCGCACATAAGCCAGTACGCGATCCACGCGAGGGCTCGCATCAAAAGGACGGCGCAACCAGATCCATCTACGGACCACGCAAGCGCGCTCCAGCATGCAACACAACAAACATCCGAACAACGCGGTACACCCAGATACAGGGGTGCCGCACACCCCCTATGTTTCACCGATGAGGTGCTGGACCATGAATTTCTAGAGGGATTCAAACCCGTAAACATAGAGGCGTACGACGGAACGACAGACCCTGGGGTCTGGATTGAGGACTACATCCTCCATATCCACATGGCTCGAGGAGACGATCTCCACCCATCAAGTACTTACCCCTCAAGCTCAAAGGGCCAGGCTCGGCACTGGCTTAAAAGCCTCCCCGAAAACTCCATTGGAAGCTGGGAAGAGCTCGAAGACGCCTTTCCGGCAAATTTTCAAGGGACCTATGTCCGACCACCGGATGCAGACGATTTAAGTCATATACTCAACAGCCCGGAGAGTCAGCCCGAAAGCTTTGGAACAGGTTCCTCACTAAAAAGAACCAAATAGTCGACTGTCGGACGCCGAAGCCTTAGCAGCTTTCAAGCACAACGTTCGAGACGAATGGCTTGCCAGACACCTCGGCCAAGAAAATCCTAGAACAATGGTAGCATTAACAAGCCTCATGACCCGCTTTTGCGTGAGCGAGGACAGCTGGTTAGCCCGATGCAGCACCAGCGACCCAAGTACATCCGAAGTCAGGGACGGAAACGGGAAATCACGACGCAGCAAAAACAAGCGCCGGAATAAAGAAGACAGCCCGAAGAGCACGGCGGTAAACGCCGGATTCAGAAGCTCTCGGCCAGGTCAGCAAAAGCTGCCCTCCAAAGGCAACAGAGACGAACTGTCCAGCCTAAACAAGATTCTGGACCAAAATATGTCAGATCCATGCACCCCTGATAAACCTGCAAATCATACCCATAGAGAATGTTGGGTCTTCAAGCTCTCTCG
>NC_053026.1:543440954-543452903 GCF_003073215.2 Triticum urartu
GGGGGGGTTTAGATAAGATGACCCTCGGGCTCCGGAAACCCAAGGGAAAAAGAGGCTAGGTGGCAAATGGTAAAACCAATGTTAGGCATTGCTGGAAAAGCTTTAATCAAGTCGAACTATCAAGGGGTTCCCATTATAGCCCAACCGTGTAAGGAACGCAAAAATCCGGGAACATAACACCGATATGACGAAAACTAGGGCGGCAAGAGTGGAACAAAACACTAGGCGAGAGGCCGAGCCTTCCACCCTTTACCAAGTATATAGATGCATTAAGATAACATAGCAATATAATGATATCCCAACAAGAAAAAAAATGGTTCCAACAAGGAACGGCTCCAATCTTCACCTGCAACTAGCAACGCTATAAGAGGGGCTGAGCAAAGCGGTAACATAGGCAATCAACAGTTTGCTAGGACATGGTGGGTTAGAGGTTTGACATGGCAATTGGGAGGCTGACAAGCAAAAGGTAGGCATCGTAGAATTGGCATAGCAAGAGCGAGCAAACTAGCATAGCAAAGATAGTAGTGATTTCAAGGGTATGATCATCTTGCCTGCACAGTTGTCAGAGTTGACTGGATCCTCAAAAGCAAACTCAACGGGCTCCTCGTTAGCGAACTCGTCTCCCGGCTCTACCCAAACAAGACAAACAAGCAACAAGGATACAATCAACCACGTGCAAGCTCAAACAATAAGATGCAATGACGATATGCTATGCGGGATGCGTTGCGGGATGCAAAATGCAAGATATGACAGGAAATGCATGAACCTGGCCTCAACTTGGAAAACCAAGTGTGCCACTGGAAAGATGGGATGAAATCGCTTGAAAACGATAGAAAGAACGCCGGAATCGGAGTTACGGTTTGGAAATGGCAAGCGATTCAAATATGACACCGGTCTGTGATTTACAGCAAGTAGGCATCTAAATGCAATGAGATGAACATGCTACAGCCACCAAACATGACAACAAAATACATGGCAGGGAAGCATTGAAGATGCTTATAAAAATACTAGCACTGAGCCACGGCCAATTCATCCATTAAGAGGTTCAAACAAGCATGGCAAAAACGTAAATGCAAAACAGATTTCAGACTTAGTGAAATTAACACTTGTCTGAAATTTCAGATCATGAAGCCCTCTTCTGAGCAGCAAAATAACATGCTACAGGACCTGATTAGGACAAAGAAGAACATGGCATGGAGCTACTCAACAATCTTAACACAAGACCCTAAGTGACCTGGGGCCAAAAGGGATCACAAAATATACTAACAAGCACACGAACATAGCTAAACCACAATCAGTTTTCAGACTTAGTGAAAACTGAGACATGCTGAAATATAACTCATGAAGGCATGTAAACGAGCTCAATGCACTCACTACGGTGCAAGTCATGGCAAGGCAAGCATACATCCATTAAGAAGGCACAAAATGCTAGCTAGACATGGCAAGAACAATGGCATAGCATGCACGGATCAACTACAATAGCATTGGCAAAATCGCAAACGAGTTGACGATCTGCCCAGATTCACAACGAAGCAAAAGTAGAGCTCGATTGAATCAAGCTAGGGTGCTCCATAATTGCAAACAAAGGCATGGATGGATAGAGCATAACAATATTAACAAAACTCCTTTACTGATCATCCTCAAAAGAGGCACGGATCACTAGGAAACAGCTTGGACATATGGTATCATGAACTAAATAATCCCAGACTTAGTGAAAACTACTAAGTCCCTGAAAACAGATTTACCGGGTGCCTCACTTTGCAAGCTTGCACAAGTCACCACACACATCACAAAAATGCATGGGTTGCACCTCTGGAAAGATAACAAAACCCTTAACAAAACATGTGAAGAACTCACGGGCATAGCATGCACACATTAATCATGGCAAAAAAGACAAAAGTCTAAGATGAACTAGCAGATCTGACAATTAACTCACGAAGCCTCCTTCTAACAGCATTTCGGGCATCAAGATGAACTCAAATGAAAATGATGCAATGGAATGAAATGATGTACTCATCGAGACGAACATTTTGATATACTATATGTCCAAAACGGAGCTACGGATGCGGAGATATCACCGGTCAAAGTTAGCACAAAAATTAGGGTTTCGGGGATAAAAGTCAACCGTCGAATTTTCCAGATCTGGATCTGCACGGTTATCGGAGTTCGCCGGAGGGAGCACTGTTCACCACCGGAGATGGCGTCGGCCGGAGTTGGATGGCGAGGCGGCCGGAGAGAGGGAGGCCGGCTCGGGCGACGAGGGTGCCGCGGTGGTCGGCGGGGCGGCGGCGTCCTCGGGCGGCGAGAGGAGGCGCGGGCGGCGGCGTGGTGGCCCGCGGCGGCGGTGGCGGTGGCCCGCGGCGGCGGCGGTGGCGGCCCGCGGCGGCGGCGCCCACCGGAGCCGAGGGAGGCGGCGGCGATCGAGGCGGGGAGGCGCGGGGGCGGCTCGGGCTCGCGGGGGCCCGATCTGGGCCTCCCGGGCCGCGGCGGCGGCGAGATGGCGAGTGCCACGTGGCATGACGGGATAGGGCGAGGGGGCGGCGGCGGACGTGTCCGGCGCCGGGCGGACGTGTCCGGCGCACGGAGATGAAATTAGGGTTTCGGGGAGAGGAGGAGATCCGAAAACGGTGGGGGGGGGTCTATTTATAGGCATAAGTGGAGCTAGGAGAGTCCAAATGAGGTGCGGTTTTCGGCCACGCGATCGTGATTGAACGCTCTAGGAGATGGAGCAGAGTTTGGTGGGTTTTGGGCCAAATTGGAGGGGTGTTGGGCTGCAACACACACGAGGCCTTTTCAGTCCCTCGGTTAACCGTTGGAGTATCAAACGAAGTCCAAATGGTACAAAACTTGACAGGCGGTCTACCGGTAGTAAACCAAGGCCGCTTGGCAAGTCTCGGTCCAATCCGGAAATGTTTAATCCCCACACACGAAAGAAAGCTAGAAATGACCACCGAAGGAGAACGAAGCGCCGGAATGCAAAACGGACAACGGGGAAAATGCTCGAATGCATGAGATGAACACGTATGCGAATGCAATGCACATGATGACATGATATGAGATGCATGACAACAAAAATAACACACGGAGACAAAGACCCGGACCCGAGAAATAAATATAACTTAACGCCGGAAACGGCAAGAGTTGGAGTACAAATTGGGAAAGTTATATCTGGGGTGTTACAACACTCCACCACTACGAAAAGATCTCGTCCCGAGATCTAGGACTGAAAGAACGTCGGGTACTCAGAACGGAGGTGATCCTCACGTTCCCAGGTAGCTTCACGGTCGGAATGGTGTGACCACTTGACTTTGAGAAATTTGATTAACTTGTTGCGAGTCTTGCGTTCAGTCTCTTCAAGAATAGCGACTGGGTGCTCATAAGAGAGATCTTCTTGGAGCTCAATGTCCTCGAAGTTGACGGTGCGATCAGGAGTCTTGAAGCACTTTCGAAGCTGAGAGACATGGAACACGTCATGAACATTTGCAAAGTTTGAAGGAAGCTCGAGTTGATAGGCGAGGTCGCCTCTCGTGGTGACAATCTTGAAAGGTCCCACGTATCTAGGGGCAAGCTTCCCTTTGATACCGAAGCGACGAGTACCTTTCATAGGAGAGACGCGGAGGTAAACATGATCTCCGATCTCGAAAGCCAAATCACGGTGCTTACTATCATAGTAACTCTTCTGGCGGGATTGGGCTGCTTTGAGGTTATCACGAATGACTTTGCACATTTCTTCTGCCTCTGTGATTAAGTCATTACCCAGCAGCTGACGTTCACCGGTTTCAGACCAGTTGAGAGGGGTACGGCACTTCCTGCCATACAGAATTTCAAATGGGGCCTTGCCCGAACTTGCTTGAAAACTATTGTTGTAGGAGAATTCAGCATAAGGAAGACAATCCTCCCACTTCATGCCGAAGGAGATCACACAAGCCCTGAGCATATATTCAAGAATCTGGTTGACATGATCGACTTGACCGCTTGTTTGAGGATGGAAAGCAGTGCTGAAGCGGATGTTGGTGCCCATGGCCTTCTGAAAAGAATCCCAAAACTTGGAGGTGAAGATGCTGCCACGGTCTGAAGATATCACCTGAGGAATACCGTGCAGAGAGACAATTCGAGAGGTATAGAGTTCCGCCAATTGAGCTGCAGTGATCGACTCTTTGATAGGCAGAAAGTGAGCCACTTTGGTGAGTTTATCGATGACAACGAATATAGCATCATTGCGACGCTTGGACTTTGGAAACCCAGTCACGAAGTCCATTTCAATGTGGTCAAACTTCCATTCTGGAATGGCAAGAGGTTGGAGGAGACCAGCTAGCCTTTGGTGTTCTGCCTTCACTCTTCTGCAGACATCACATTCGTTCACGAATTGAGCGATCTCGCGCTTCATTCGAGTCCACCAATAAGCTTGCTTGAGATCCTGATACATCTTCGTACCCCCAGGGTGTATGGAGAGGAGAGAATTGTGAGCCTCATTCATGATCACTTTACGGAGGTCACCTTTGGGTACAACAATTCGATCCTCGAAGAAGAGAGTGTCCTTGTCATGCACTTGTACTTGGACTGGCTCTTGGCAATCCCAATCTTCACCTTTTTCACCATAGCATCAAGAAGCTGGGCTTGGCGAATCTGGTCTTCTAAGGTAGGAGAGACTTGAAGGTTGGCGAGGAAACCTTGAGGAACAACTTGCAGGTTAAGTTTGCGGAAGGCTTCACAAAGCTCGGGTTGATAAGGCTTAAGAATCAGACTGTTGCAGTAAGCCTTTATGCTCAAAGCGTCAGCAATCACATTGGCCTTGCCTGGAGTATACTCAATACTCGGATTATACTCTTGAATCATTTCGACCCATCGAGTTTGCCTGAGGTTGAGATTAGGCTGAGTGAAGATGTACTTGAGACTCTTGTGATCAGTGAAAATGTCCACTTTTCTTCCCAATAGAAGATGTCTCCAAGTCAAAAGAGCATGCACAACTCCCGCCAACTCGAGATCATGAGTGGGGTAGTTCTTCTCATTAGGCTTCAACTGGCGAGATGTATAAGCAACAACTTTCTTCTCTTGCATCAATACTGCGCCAAGACCTTGGAGAGAGGCATCACAAAAGACCTCGTACGGCTTGGATTCATCAGGCAGAGTCAGAACTGGAGCAGTGATCAATTTCTCTTTCAAAGTGTTGAAAGCAATATCACACTCCGGAGACCAAACGTACTTGACGTGCTTCTGAAGAAGATTAGAGAGAGGCTTCGCGATCTTGGAAAAGTTTTCAACGAATCTTCGGCAATAGCTTGCGAGACCGAGAAAAACTGCGGAGTTGCTTCACGTTCTGAGGAGGTTCCCAATTCACAATTGCAGACACCTTCTCAGGATTCACGGCAATGCCCTTGGCAGAGATGATATGACCAAGATAAAGAACCTCATCAAGCCAAAATTCACACTTGGAGAACTTGGCGTAGAACTGATGTTCTCTGAGCTTATCAAGAACCAAACGCAAATGCTTGGCATGATCTTCCTTGTTCTTCAAGAAAACCAGAATGTCGTCGAGATAGACCAAAACGAAGTCATTGGTGTAGGCGTTGAAGATGAAGTTCATCATGCGAGAGAACGTCGGAGGAGCGTTGGCGAGGCCAAAAGACATGACAGTGTATTCATATGAACCAAAACTTGTTCTGAATGCTGTCTTGGGAATATCTTCTTCACGAATGCGAATCTGATGATAGCCCATACGGAGATCAAGCTTGGAGAATACTTGGGCACCTTTGAGTTGTTCGAACAGCTCATTGATGTTGGGAAGTGGGTATTTGTTCTTGATGGTCTTCTTGTTCACTGGACGGTAATCAACACAAAGTCGGTCCGTTCCATCCTTCTTCTTCACAAAAAGAACACCACAACCCCATGGAGAAGAACTAGGCCGGATGAGACCCATTTTCTCTTGCATATCGAGTTGCTTCTTCAGCTCCTTCAACTCTTCAGGTCCGAGCTTGTAAGGACGTTTGCACACAGGTTCCGTGCCGGGCTCAAGATCAATAACGAATTCAACTGGCCGGTGCGGAGGCATTCCTGGGAGCTCTTCTGGAAAGACGTCTTGATATTTGAAACGACTGGAATTTGCGAGATAGCATCCAGTTCACCCTTCTCATTGAGAGAAAACAGACGGATGGTATCATCACGAGCGGCAAAGACAATTACATCCTCAGACGAATGAGTCAATTGAATCTTCCTGGCTGCACAATCAAGCTGAGCCTTGTGCTTAGAAAGCCAATCCATTCCGAGAATAAGATCAATATCCGAGTCACCAAGGACCGTAGGAGAAGCCAGAAATTTGTAGTCACCCAAAGTGATAGAAACACCCGGAACGATGGAGTTAGCATGCATGCGCTTACCAGGAGAGACAACTGCTAAAGGACTAGGCAAAACTCGTGAAGCCAATTCATGCCTAGATGTAAACGGTCTCGAGATGAAACAATGCGATGCACCAGTGTCAAAAAGTACTTTTGCAGGAATATCATTAACATGAAGGTTACCCATGATGACATCTGATGAATCCTTTGCCTGAGCTGCATTCATCAAGTTGACCTTGGCATGCTTGGGGTTATGCTTGACCACTGCTGTACTTGCCGATCTCACAGGAGGAGGAGGAGGAAGACGCCTCTGGTTGAAACACTTGTTGGCATAGTGACCCTTCTGTTGGCACTTGTTGCACGTGACCTCAGAAAGAGGACGGTGGTACGGAGCACTCGATCTTGGAGCTTGAGACGAAGTCTTGTTCTGCAAGCCAGGGTTGGGTGGGTGGGAAGAACCACTGCCACCTTTGCTCTTCTGCTGATACGGCTGACGGAACGGAGGAGGAGGAAGCCAAAACTTCTGCTGCTTGGCCACTTGAGTAGAGGAAGAAGGAGTAACATCTCTGACTCGCTTCTTGGAAGCATCACACCTCAACTGAGCAGCCTCTTGCTTCAGTGCCATGTTGTAGAACTCATCGTATCTCAAGGGCTCAAAGAGAACAAGAGCGAGCTGAATATCTTCTCTGAGACCACCCCTGAACTGATATATCATGCTCTTCTCATCAGGGACGTCCTGCTTGGCAAAGCGGGCGAGCATCTGGAACAACTTGTTGTAGTCATAGACAGACAAAGAGCCTTGCTTCAGATTGCGGAATTCCTCACGCTTGCTTTCAACCACGCTCTGGGGAATATGATGAGCTCGGAAATCTCGACGGAAATCATCCCAAGTGATAACACGTCCACCTCTGGAGTCCTTGTACTGCTGGAACCATTCTGTAGCTTGATCTTTGAGTTGGAAGGAAGCGAACTTGACGAAATCTTCAGGCCTGACGTTGCTGCATTCAAAATGCTTACCCAGATCCACAAGCCAATCGTCAGCATCGGAAGCCTCAACACAATTGCTGAACGTCTTTGGTCCATTAGCAAGGAACTGGTTCAGTGTAGCAAAATGATTCTGATTGTTGCCTTGATTCCCTTGACTGCCTTGATTGCACTCTTGAAGAATTTGCATGATCAGCTGTGTGTTTGCATTGGTTGCGGCCATCACAGCTTGCCATGCCTCTGGAGGAGGTGGAGGTGGTGGCGGATCAGGATTCGGAGTCGTGTGCGTTGGAGGAGCCATCCTGAAGAGGTTGACCACCATTAGCACATAGATAGATAAATATTGAAGCTGAATCCAACGGAATGAGAATTGCAACATATAGTCTTCACATCCGAACAAAATGAACGAATGCATTCCTCTTGAAATGGTCACATATCCATAAATTGAGAAGCCACGTAGAATTAAGGTAGAGAAATAAATCAACAAGGTACGGATCAAGAACGAATAATCGGTAAGAAATCCCAATTTCAAACCAATATCCGTGGAAGAAGAACTAGAGCTACTAGAATTCCCACCTATGAAACTCCCGAACCTTTCCGGTTATGCAATCAGGTGTTGGGGATACAGGGGAAGCATAATATCTCACCCAAACTAGCAAATCCTACATCCAGCTGTATCCATCCTTCAACACATAACCAAGAAACCTTCGGAAACCATCTACCTCAACCTTCGAAAAGCATCCGTTATACAAGTTATGGCGATACTCCCGAACTCCCGCCCCAGTGCTGGGTGGCGTCGAGGTTATCTCACCAACGAACTGCATAAAAGAGATTTTCGATGTCGGCGAACATATCTCAAGTATTCCAGAATTGTAACGATAAAATTATGATGACAACACCTGAGAGCTCAACTCCCCAGGACACTTCCACTAAACCCCTGACAGGAGGCACCAAGACAATGTTCTCATCATAAGCCATCGGAACGATTCCAAGATACCCGCGTGATCCTAAATTTTTTTTAGTGAAATTTGAGAAGAGAAGAGTCAAAACTCTACGTCAGGATGCCTTACCAGAGCGATGAGGAGACTGGGAAGTAAAAAGAATTCCAAAGCTCTCCGATATATAATTCCTAAATGACTCAAAACATTTTTCTAGACACAACTCGGCCTCTAAAAACGATCAAGCAATGGGGCTCCTAAGGTCGGGGAAGGCTCTGATTACCAACTTGTAATGCCCTCGATGCGGCTATAGCTCCCACGTGTCGAGGCATGACTTAGAGACATAACCGCATTGAAAGCAATGTCGCAAGTTAGGCAATCATCACAACATCCCATGTAATATATAGGATAAAAGGGGAGATACATAGTTGGCTTACACTCGCCACGTCACATCAAAGTACATAAATAACATACATCATCCAAACACTCATGGCCCGACTACGGCGCCAAAATAGAAGAAAACCCAACATGCGACACGGTCCCGATCAAACCCCAACTGGGCACCACTACTGATTATCAGGAAAAGACACATAGTAACGCTGAGAGTCCTCGTCAAACTCCCACTTGAGCTCGTACTCGTCACCTGGAGCGGAAACACCTGGACCTGCATCTGGAGTAATAGTATCTGTGAGCCACAGGGACTCAGCAATCTCGCACCCTCGCGATCAAGACTATTTAAGCTTATAGGAAGGGGTAAGGCAAATATATGTGGAGCTGCAGCAAGCGACTAGCATATATGGTGGCTAACTTATACGCAAAAGAGAGCGAGAAGAGAAGGCAAAGCGCGAGCGAGAATCTAGAGGAACAACCTGCGCAAGCATTACTCCAACACCGTGTCCACTTCTCGGACTCCGCCGGGAAGGGGCCATCACGGTAACACACATGGATGATTCATTTAATTAAGTTTATGTTTAAGTTATCTACAACCGGACATTAACAAATTCCCATCTGCCCATAACCGTGGGCACGACTTTCGAAAGTTCAATCCCTGCAGGGGGGTCCCAACTTAGCCCATGACAAGCTCTCATGGTCAACGAAGGAATAGACCTCCACCCGAGACGTTCCGATCAGACTCGGTATCCCGGTACAACAAGACATTTCGACAGGTTAAAACAAGACCAGCAACACCGCCCGAATGTGCCGACAAATCCCGATAGGAGCTGCACATATCTCTTTCTCAGGGCACACTCAGATTGTCCTAGGTACGAGTAGGCCAGCCCAGAGTTTCCCCTGGTGGCCACCGGCAGCTGACAGGTGGACCAACACTCAGAGGAGCACTGGCCCGGGGGGGGGGGGGTTTAGATAAGATGACCCTCGGGCTCCGGAAACCCAAGGGAAAAAGAGGCTAGGTGGCAAATGGTAAAACCAATGTTAGGCATTGCTGGAAAAGCTTTAATCAAGTCGAACTATCAAGGGGTTCCCATTATAGCCCAACCGTGTAAGGAACGCAAAAATCCGGGAACATAACACCGATATGACGAAAACTAGGGCGGCAAGAGTGGAACAAAACACTAGGCGAGAGGCCGAGCCTTCCACCCTTTACCAAGTATATAGATGCATTAAGATAACATAGCAATATAATGATATCCCAACAAGAAAAAAAATGGTTCCAACAAGGAACGGCTCCAATCTTCACCTGCAACTAGCAACGCTATAAGAGGGGCTGAGCAAAGCGGTAACATAGGCAATCAACAGTTTGCTAGGACATGGTGGGTTAGAGGTTTGACATGGCAATTGGGAGGCTGACAAGCAAAAGGTAGGCATCGTAGAATTGGCATAGCAAGAGCGAGCAAACTAGCATAGCAAAGATAGTAGTGATTTCAAGGGTATGATCATCTTGCCTGCACAGTTGTCAGAGTTGACTGGATCCTCAAAAGCAAACTCAACGGGCTCCTCGTTAGCGAACTCGTCTCCCGGCTCTACCCAAACAAGACAAACAAGCAACAAGGATACAATCAACCACGTGCAAGCTCAAACAATAAGATGCAATGACGATATGCTATGCGGGATGCGTTGCGGGATGCAAAATGCAAGATATGACAGGAAATGCATGAACCTGGCCTCAACTTGGAAAACCAAGTGTGCCACTGGAAAGATGGGATGAAATCGCTTGAAAACGATAGAAAGAACGCCGGAATCGGAGTTACGGTTTGGAAATGGCAAGCGATTCAAATATGACACCGGTCTGTGATTTACAGCAAGTAGGCATCTAAATGCAATGAGATGAACATGCTACAGCCACCAAACATGACAACAAAATACATGGCAGGGAAGCATTGAAGATGCTTATAAAAATACTAGCACTGAGCCACGGCCAATTCATCCATTAAGAGGTTCAAACAAGCATGGCAAAAACGTAAATGCAAAACAGATTTCAGACTTAGTGAAATTAACACTTGTCTGAAATTTCAGATCATGAAGCCCTCTTCTGAGCAGCAAAATAACATGCTACAGGACCTGATTAGGACAAAGAAGAACATGGCATGGAGCTACTCAACAATCTTAACACAAGACCCTAAGTGACCTGGGGCCAAAAGGGATCACAAAATATACTAACAAGCACACGAACATAGCTAAACCACAATCAGTTTTCAGACTTAGTGAAAACTGAGACATGCTGAAATATAACTCATGAAGGCATGTAAACGAGCTCAATGCACTCACTACGGTGCAAGTCATGGCAAGGCAAGCATACATCCATTAAGAAGGCACAAAATGCTAGCTAGACATGGCAAGAACAATGGCATAGCATGCACGGATCAACTACAATAGCATTGGCAAAATCGCAAACGAGTTGACGATCTGCCCAGATTCACAACGAAGCAAAAGTAGAGCTCGATTGAATCAAGCTAGGGTGCTCCATAATTGCAAACAAAGGCATGGATGGATAGAGCATAACAATATTAACAAAACTCCTTTACTGATCATCCTCAAAAGAGGCACGGATCACTAGGAAACAGCTTGGACATATGGTATCATGAACTAAATAATCCCAGACTTAGTGAAAACTACTAAGTCCCTGAAAACAGATTTACCGGGTGCCTCACTTTGCAAGCTTGCACAAGTCACCACACACATCACAAAAATGCATGGGTTGCACCTCTGGAAAGATAACAAAACCCTTAACAAAACATGTGAAGAACTCACGGGCATAGCATGCACACATTAATCATGGCAAAAAAGACAAAAGTCTAAGATGAACTAGCAGATCTGACAATTAACTCACGAAGCCTCCTTCTAACAGCATTTCGGGCATCAAGATGAACTCAAATGAAAATGATGCAATGGAATGAAATGATGTACTCATCGAGACGAACATTTTGATATACTATATGTCCAAAACGGAGCTACGGATGCGGAGATATCACCGGTCAAAGTTAGCACAAAAATTAGGGTTTCGGGGATAAAAGTCAACCGTCGAATTTTCCAGATCTGGATCTGCACGGTTATCGGAGTTCGCCGGAGGGAGCACTGTTCACCACCGGAGATGGCGTCGGCCGGAGTTTGATGGCGAGGCGGCCGGAGAGAGGGAGGCCGGCTCGGGCGACGAGGGTGCCGCGGTGGTCGGCGGGGCGGCGGCGTCCTCGGGCGGCGAGAGGAGGCGCGGGCGGCGGCGTGGTGGCCCGCGGCGGCGG